>NW_020528604.1:0-300000 GCF_003368295.1 Carassius auratus
TTTTATTTTTTTTGTTATTTAAGTGCATCATCCAGGTATTTAAAATGTTTCAGTGTGAAAATTTACATTTAACTTAAACTACTCGCACTATTTATACTACAAAACAGCACAGAATAGCACATACTGTATGCTGTTTGGGATGCATCTATAGTATTCACACCATTAGCTTAGCAACATGCTAATGTCATACTCTATAGTACTCTCTAGGCTGCTTCCTACAGAATCCTGGGAAAAAATGTATCACATTTTCCATTAAAATATTAGGCAGCAAACCTGTTTTTCAACGTTCACAATAAGAATTTTTTTCTTTGAGCAGCAAATCAACACATTAGAATGATTTCAGAGGGATCATGGGACACTGAAGACTGGAGTAATAATGCTGACAATTCAGCTTTGCATCGCTTGAGTAAATTGCATTTTAAAATACATTCACACTAGAAAGTGGTATTTTAAATTGTACCGATATTTCACAAAACTACTGTTTTTACTATATTTTTTGATCCAATAAATGCAGCAGAGGTTTAAAACCAGACCAGCAGTCAGGGGATATGTTCTGTACATGTGTGTATGTGTCTAAGAATCAGTATCATATAGAGACAGGGGTAAGCAGGACTACAGTAATGCAGTAACACTGGCTTACATTTCTCTGTTATGTTATACACAAGCAAGCTCCCTGACATGTGTAGCTTACACTATGTAAACCAACACACATTTCCTGAACCACTCGCACCATCAATTATTCATAAATTTAAATGCACTCAAATACATTATCAAGCACCTAGGTAAAAGTAGCAGCGGATCAAACTTTCATCTGAGTTTTATTAGATGCTGGGCATCTCAATACCTGCTCTGTGCTTTCTTATGAAAGTTACACTAAAAATAATGCATCCCATTTATGCATTTGTCATTGGCTTCGGTCCCTGTGAGCATTTGTGAGAATAGAAGTGGAGATATTTTGCCATCACAATGTGGCTGGATGTCTCTCAGGGTCTGATGTTCCACATTCATGCTCTAGAAGCTATATCTGTGTGGAGGGAGGAAACACTTTCCCACAATGCACTTTATTTAAAGATGAAGGTCCAGAAAAGAGGGAAGGATTCATGAAAATCTTTTAAAGAAATTTCCTAAGAAACATTCTCATAAGAAAATTCTCTTCTGAGAAACAACTTTTTTTCCTAATAAAAAAATGTCAAGATTTGTGCACTGCCTCAAATAATAATAATACATCTGCATGCTAATTTCATTTCGACTGGCTTGACTGGAGTTCAGCACTCAGCCGGTGTCATATTTGTGGTGCTGGCTGTGTATTTTAAACTGTAATTTTTCAGTGTCTGTCCCAAGATGGTGCAATCAGTTGCATTCATTTGCTGCTCTGTCCTTCCTGTGGTCTACATCCTATGTATGGATGCTCACAACTATGTTGTATGTTGTGATATGCAATATTTAAGACATTTTTGAATTTATCCTAAATGTAAGAGTTATTTATGATGATTTTTAAGAACATTCTTTTTTATTGATTCAAATTCTTACTTAAGGGAATGGTTTCCTGAAAGTTTACTCGCCCTCAGGCCACCCCAGATGTAGATCAGTTTGTTTCTTTATCAGAACAGATTTGGAGAAATGCAGCATCGCATCTTTTGCTCACCAGTGGATCCTCTGATGTGAATGGGTGCCGTCAGAATGAGAGTCCAAACAATAGATGAAAACATCACAATGATCCACATGTAATCCACACCACTCCAGTCCATCAGTTGACTGGTGAAGTGAAAAGCTGTGTGTTTGTAAGAAACAAAAAGACATTTGTGAATGAAAACCATTGCTTCTGGCTAAAATATGAGTCCACTATCCATAATATTAGTTTCTCCAGTCTGAATCAGGAGAGAAATATGCACAGACCAAGCACAATCTACAAACAAAAACAATCCAAAAAAAGTTTTAAACAAATATGTTAGTGGATTCTGATGTGAGACTAAAACAAGAGATGGACTTTGTCACCGGAGGAAGCATATTTCAGAATTGAACCTTAAACATTAAACACTGTAGAACAGTGATGGATTTGATGATCGTGTGAGGGTGAGTGCATTTTCAGCAAACTATTATTTTGGGTGAACTATTTAAGAAATGCTTTTGAGGATATAAAATATTCCTATCTTTGTTCTTAGTTTAGAAAAAAAGAATAAAGTAGCAGTTAAGAATAATTGAAGTAAATTAGTGAATCAGGCCCCAGATCTTTATAGACAGTCAATGTACCATTAAAACGTCAAGAGAAGCAATCTGTATTTATCTCCTGGGGTAACTTTCTCTCTCTCCTTTTGTGCTCTCCTGATGCTTCTTTGTATTTCAACAAGTCCTGAATGAGTGATGGATATTCCCGGCACACAGGCAGTCAGGAACCCTACAGATGCACCACACTCCCTCTCGCCACCCTTTATCAAAGAGAAGCAGTGCTGTGCAAATTAGACTGATCCCTGATGGCGCACCCCTCCTCACCTCCTTTCTGCTCCCTTTCTTTTTGTGCTTGTGTCATGCATCTGAAAGAGTACACCGCCGTCCGTCAGACCACCCTCACGCTCACAGACACCCACCGAGTCTCTCTGGCATGTGCAGCCATCACCGGACAGAGCACAATGCAAAGGAGGGCATAGATGGAGAGGGTGAAGATGTTGGAAGTTGGCTCAGGGGCGCCCTAGTTGTCCTAATTTTGTCGAAACCAGTCCTCGGAAAACTCTTTTAGAGAAGTTTTGAAGAGAGAAACTAAAAGCAGATGTATCGTAATGAATATTTCACGGGCGGCGTTTTGAAAAAACGACTTGCGCTCAGACAGATTGTGAGCACTGTGGAAACCTCGGTGTGTCTGGCGATTGTGAAACAGAATAATGGAATGGCAGAATGGCAGCAATAAAATAAGAGAAAGATCAGCAAATGACATCTACTAGAAATACAGCTGGTCTGCATACTGCAGCGAACACACGCTGTTCCAAGAACTACAGATTCCTGAGGGAAATCGTAATGATTAATTATACAGCCACTGCACTTTTTAATGCTTATTTCTTGTCGCGGGCATTTAGACTGTATTGATGCCTTGTTTTGGGTCGCACAACTAATTCACAGATTTTTGTTGTAGTCTGTGGGCACAGAATGCAACATCATCAGGGTTTCTTTTAATTAATAAATATTAATTGGGCCCTGTTTACCCTGAGGTGGCAAACACTTTAAAGTTATTATTCATCCCACAGCTTGTTTGTTTTCTGTTCATTTATTACTTATATATCCATAAGTGTTGATTTACTCTAAATGTCACTGTTTCCAGACTCGGTTTAAAAAGAAAGAGAGATGGGGGAGGGTAGAGAGAGAGAGGTTAACGACTGTTAACTGAGAATCATTCTCCAAATAGTTGGCTGAAGCTTCAGAGCTGAAATAAGGAACGTGTAATAACAATCATGTATGATTTAATCTTGATGATAACTGAAAAATCACATTCTTAATACATATCAACTTACATTCACACCCATAAAAACACTAGTGCAATATTAGTATAAACAATGAAGCCTGTCAAAGTTAAACTGATATGTTTATTCACATTCACTTAATGGATGCAGGTTGCTGTGCTGAAGGTTTCTAGTTGGCATTCCTACCCTGTCATGGTCTCCAAGTATCAATCGGCAGATTGCTTTCTGTGCACCCATTGTTAGCAACTGCATTGTGTTGCTGCTTGTTTGCATAAATGTTCCCTTTGCTTCTCCAAACCGTTGCTGTCGCTCGGGAAATCGACAGCTTACTGAACAACTGCATCATTTTATTTATTTATATTTTTTATGAGTGAACTATCTCTTTACATTCATAAAATGGAATGGAAATGGAATGTGTTAATGTGCCAACACTGTTATTGGTCACTAAAATAATAATAATAATAATAAAGTATATGCATGTATATAATTAATGTTGCCTTAGCCACTGAAATGCAATAAGTTGACTTATAACTAAAACCGAAATAAAAATAAAATTAAACCTAAATATCAATATTTAAGATTAAAAATGTCAAAAACACATTCAATGCTTTTTATGCAAATTTATACATTTTTTTTTCAAATGGAAACTATACAAATATAAAGATAAAAGCTAATCAAATTCATTTAAAATACCAATACATTCTCTTATAGTGTATAAATAGTACTAAACATTGTGTGTTTACATGTTCAAATCCATTGACATTGCTGCCTTATCTTCTTAACCTGTTATTCATTTTCAAATCTTTTCTCCAAAGATGTCATTACAGTTTAACAGTTTCAAATTGTCCCTTTAAACATGCTAATTGCCCTCATCCTTCCAACATAAAACAGTGAAGTTAGACTGGGAGCATGTGTTAATTCTTATGGAGTTTGTTGAAATGAAATCAGAGGGCTTCGCTAAAGACCAAATTCATCCAACTGTGTTTTGCTGATATGAAACCCTTAAAAGCATAAGATGTCCACTTAAAACACTGCAGCGTTTTAAAACATTCTGCCTCTTAACCGAGACAGGGAGTGATTTTATACAGGGATGTGATCGCTAATGGTCTGAGTGACTATACTAAGTGGTTGTAACGTTAGATGGAAGCTAAAACTGATAGACCCAATGAATAGACCCAATCTGCCATGCCAACCAGCCAACTTTGGGTCCAGAAACCCACTACTGTCACCCAAATACTCAGCATTCCACTGCGTCAACGTACATCGCCGCCAGACATGCAGCCAATGTGCACCCACTCTTCAACTCAGCTAAATACATGCTATTGGCAGGCTTGGCAGACCGTAATCACATCCCCTCCTATACACACACACACACACACACACACATACACACACATAACAGACACACTACTAACAAGGCCAGTGCGTAAGTCCGCTATTATGAAATCAATTGTACCACTGTATTTCCTCCCAACATTACCTGCGACAGAGCATAACAATGCATTCGTTCAGTCAAAAACCATATGTCTTCATTACTCGAGGGCTATTTATCTAAATATTGTATAGCAAAAGCTCAGCCATTTTGCCGCCAGAAAAAAAAAGATTATTAAATGAGTGTATCCTATTAAGTAACTGTTTTAAGCGTAACTGAATTGAAGTGGGCATCTCAAGGACAGAAAAACTAACTTTTTTGCTCATACACAGGGATGCGGCTCCATTCATTTGACTGCACTTTAAATGGATGGGAGGAAGGATGACAGATAAAAGAAAGTGCGGCGGTGTGAGTATCAGAGAGAATATTGAAAGTATGATGAAAATTGTGGGGTAGTGTCGTCAGATATTCTGATGCCAGCCTACTCAAGACTATCAGTCCACATGTCAGTTACACTATTAAACTTTCGACTTGGAAGTTTAAGTTTAAACTAAAGTTGAAAAATGTATCTTGATGCATTCAGAAAGGAAAACTGCAGAACAAAATATAAGGAGAGGAAAGGCTAAAAGAGTCCATTGGTGGCATCATACTTTTTAGTAGAAACGTTATATTTACTTTTAAGTTAAATTTAGTTTACAGTATATATATATATATATATATATATATATATATATATATATATATATATATATATACTTTTATTATTATATTATATTATATTATATTATATTTATGATATTATATTATATTATATTATATTATATTATATTATATTATATTATATTATATTATATTATATTATATTATATTTTAAAGCTTTTGCCTTCTCTTGAAAAAAAAAATGTAAAAAAACCTAAATGTAGGGGTAGGACCAGATAAAAATAGCTATTTAACGTAACATTTGAAAGATTACCACTTTTTACAGTATATTGCATTTCCCTAAGAAACTTTAAATTTGCTCCTAAAAGCACTGATTATTTTTTCCTTCCACCTGATATTATTTCTATCACAAAAGTTTTCTCGGAGGAATGCAAAGGTTTAGTGTGAGAAAGTGAAAGCATTGAAATATCATTTTTTCCTTCCATTTGATATTTTCACAATCACCATGTCCCTTTAGGTAGAAACTTTATCCTCCATCCATACACAAACAATCAATCCTTCACTACAAAACAGTCTTAGCTTGGAAGGCCTATACAGTATCCAAAGTACATGGTGAATGGTTCTTCTTTTGTTAGTAGTATAGTTAAATGTGTCCTCATTTGACTGTCTGAGAATTTTGTTTCGATTTTCGTCTGGTTAGTTTTCATTTCAAAAGACATCATTGATTTTGGGATCATTTTAAATCTCTCTTTTATTTATTGAATTATTTTTGTACAGCTTATATTGAGCACACACTAATGCATGGTTGTCTGATTTTTTTGCTTTATAAACAATATAAAGGCTTGTTAATTGCTGTGCTTTGTGCTTCACGTGTCTGCACGCCTTTCTCAGATTCAAGCATCTCTGAATGCCTCACTTTTACCCTTTATTCTTTTAAACTTTGCTGTGATAAAAGGTGAAATAGCAGAGACAGCAGTAAGGCCTGTGACAGGGTTATTAGGTTTGCTTCATAACAGCGGAAAAGTTCTTCAAACGGCTTGATGATCTCTTCTCAGTGTCGGCGAAAGTTATAAAATGCTGGTGCTGGAAAAGACAGGCGTAGAGAAAACTGCATTCTGTTTTATCCCTGTTGGTTTAGGTTAGAGGTTAGGGGAAAATGTTACTCGGTTCACTTTTATTGGCAACTTTAACACAGAGACTGGCACCTCTGTTGCACTAGACTAATTAGAGAATATGGAAGTTGAGGGCCTGTGAAATTTTAATTGGAATTTATGTCATGCTGACAGCTCAGAGTAGAATTATAAATGGGTTTGTAAACAGATGAATAAACATAATGAAGAACTGAACAGCCTGTGACACCAAAGAGATGGCAAATTACGCCCGGGAAACACTAAATTTAAGCCCAAATGTTCAGAGTCGATGGCAGGATGAATTACTAAAGGGTCTATTTGAAAATTCAGAGGAGGCACACTTTCCTCTAAAGAGAGTGATGTTGCTAAAATGATTCACTTCAGTCTAAAAGCATAAATGTAAAAATAGTTGTGGAAATGAGCTGACAATAAGTTTATTTAATTTTAAAACCATGTAATATCTTTCATCAGCATTCAAGGTGGTCTGAAACAGACCTGTAGGCAAGAAGTAAGAGAGAGTAAGACGGCTGGTGTGAGAAACATGTTGAATTTTTAATTGCTCCTGGAAACAAGACAGTTTCTTTAGTAACAATGGACTCCAAACCAAACTGAATTGTTATTTGGTGATAAAACACAAAGCTCCATCGCCCCTCCACTGAACCATGGCCGGGGTGCGAGCGGCCCTTACATGCAAAATGTCTTTCTCAAGGTCTCAGGCCCAAAGGAAGAAGATATTGATCCTGTGAAAAATAAATGCTGTTAGTGTTCGAAAGTGTTTGTCATTGTGCTGCTTTGAACAGCATTTATTATGTGCATTTCTTTTGTTTGTTGGTGTAAGCTGAGAATATATTATGTGAACACTATTACAACGCAGAGCTGAATCCCATGTGGACAATATATATTCATGGAACATCGGCGCTCCCTAAATGATAGAAACGGAAAAAAAAAAAAAAATCATGCAGCCTCAGCGAGGTCGGGTAAAGTGTGTGCTTTATTGTTCAAAGAGCTGATTGGCTGTTTTCTTTCTCATGGCGACTCTGCATTAAAGTATACATTTGTGGTGTAATTTTTGTGCAACCCAATGCAAGAACCATGGGTATAGATAGAAAAGCGCTAAAGAGAAGACGGTTTTTAGCATCGTTATACTCTTGAGCTATTTGTGGGTGCTATGTGGTTGCGAGTATGTCCTGGGTGGTTGGTGTTAGCTTTCTTTTAACCGTTGGATGGGCAGATTCTCCAGTGTTCACTTTACTAGACTGTTGTGGTATTATTTACACTACCCTTCAAAAGTTTGGGTTCAGCAAGATTTTGTTTTTGAAAAAAATAATGAATTACTTTTATTCATCGGGAATGCATTAAATTGATGGAAAGTGACAGAAAAAGACATTCTGAATATTACAAAAAACTGTGCAAATGTTTTCAACACTGATTAGAATAAATACACTGCCTGTCCAAAAAAAAGTCACTTATGTCGTTGCACCACCTTTAGTTTTGATTACAGAATACATTTGTTGTGGTACCAATAAGATTTTTCGCCAATATCTTGTATTGATGATGGGAGAGTCGGCCCACTGCGCAGACTCACGACTCTGTGGTGGCCAATCTGTGAAAATGATGTCTCATTCTCCCTCAAAACCACTCGACCGCCCGATGAATTGGAAAATGCCTGTGTCATCAGGGAATAAAAAAATCCATTGATGGAATAACTTGGTCATTCAGTATATTCAGGTAGTCAGCTGACCTCATTCTTTGGTCTAATTTCCTTAGTTAAATTCAGGTGGGTACTTTTTTTTTTGGACTGGCAGTATATATTAAAACTGAATTTTATTTCTTATTTCAAACAGTAATGATATTTCACAATTTTACTTTTTTTTTCTTCTATCAAATAAATGAAGCATTGGTGAGCATAACTGGCCTCTTTCAAAAAAAGAAAAAGACAACACCACATTTTTGAAAGTTACTGTATTAAAATTTTTTGTATTTGTTTATATTATTGTGGAATCATCTATTTAAAATAAAGATGGCATCTTCTTTTCTAAATGGGCAGTTCTTGGCCAAAATAAGCTTGTCATGTGGATCAGACATTATGTCAAATTTGTCAAAAGTTTAGACTAATCACAATCTGATCTCTCTCTTTCTACGACTTGCGTCTTTCACAGTAATCATTCACTCTTGAGACACGAAACCACAAGCCATCAAACTACAGGACACTGAATGTCACCCGTCGGTTGTTTGCATGTCCAAGAATTTTGCATAATAAAGAAGTGTTTGTGTTCTGGGAACACGAGCACGCCAATGGCGAATTACAGCAGAGTCCAGATAGCAAGTTATGTCTTTCTCTGTCCATTGTCTCTTATAAGTGAGTGACTCAAAATAATTTCCCTCGTGGGCCCCGTCCACACAGAGATGGAGCTTACCCCAATCCGATCTTTTTTTTCCTCGTCTCAAGAAATATCTGCGTCCACACGAAACCGCATAATGATGTAGTATACATGCCAGACCAGTATGTGGCGCTGTAATTCTGCCACAGAGATACACTAAAAACAGGGAAGAAGACTTGGACTATGCTCATAAACCTTGCGCGTGGTACACAAACGAACATGGAACAATACATTTATTAATCAGTGTTAATGTTAGTTAATAAAAAGACAATCGTTCAGTGTTTGTTCATGTTTTTGTTGCTGTTACGTGACGTAGAGGTGTCTGACTAGGGGGGAGATGTGGGCTGATGACGTCATCGTTTCAGAAAATATACGGATTAGCCGTCCAGACGAAAACACAAAGACAGCGTTTTCAAATTTATCCACTCTGGGACCCGGTTACAAAAAATAGTGGTTTCACCTTGCGAAAACGCCGGATCCGTGCGGAAGAAACGCCTATCCGATAAAAAATTTGTGCGTATTCACAGAAACGCTACTTCGTGTGGACGGGGCCTTAGAACAGAGATGATAGAATTTTTAAAGAACTGAGACAAAATGCTTTTGCTTTTTGTATGATATGACAAAATCAGAAAATTACAGCGAATTGAAGAGCTTAAATCAAAAAGACCGGTTGAATGAATGCACATGAAAAGGCTGCTAACAATGTCTATTTCTATTTTTCTTTTTATATATCAAATTACAGCTTAGTCACAAGCACAAACAAGCAGCTGTTATACATTTTTCAGGCAAACAGCTTTCAGGGTGGTTTCACACCCGAGTTTCGATTGTTCCCCCTTCCACTGCCCCTGCTGGTTTGTGTTCATACTGTTTTTTTTTTTTTTTTTTTTTTTATTCTGAACCACGGTATGTTGCGTCTTAAGAGTGACAACTGTTTACCCCTCTTGCTACTTACTGTAGGTAACGACTTTGCACAAGACAGCAAAATGAATGGATGCTTGCTCACTTGATTTCAGAAAACAGTGTTTACATTATTCAAACAAACTGAACTCAACTGAACAAATCCGGGGGCACACCAAAAGTGTTAGTGTGAAAGCTTCCTAAGTATTTTTTCAGCTCATTTTGAATTAAAGCGCTAATTTAGAATTTCTTTTTGATAGTAAAGAATATAATTCAACTTTATATGGCTTATCATATCACCATTTCTTTATACTTTGGACTATTTATTAACAGAACACACACACACCACATCAGCATAAAGGGCAGTGCAGTGTGTGTGTGTGTGTGGTTATTGGCAGAATGTTTGATTCATTGTCTCAGATGTCTGTAGGTGAGGAAGACAAGGCAAATACCTTCTGTTTATTGTAGAATGATAATTTGCATTAACTGCACCAGCTTTGAAAAATACATTTGTTTTTGCCATTATTTGAGCAAAACAAGCTACATTTATTATGTGAATGTTGGTGGATTTCATGCTCTTTAAAAACATAATTCTTAATCTTTTGCCGCAGGACAGCAGTTGTGAGTAAAACTTTGCAGGAATGTAATATGGATATTGTACAAAGTAACATTTATCTTTAGTAACATTATTAAAATGAACAACAGGTACAGCAATGCTGTACAACCATAGATACTTAATCCAGATATGAAAATGGTCTAAAACTAAACTGTCCTTTTTTGCGGAGGACAGCAAATGACCCTTTGTTGGGAGTTTGATTGACAGGCGATGTCTTTCTGCATTTGAAACAAAATACCCTCTGTTGATCATTCATGTTTATTTCATGCTATAACTAGTAAAGAGGAAGAGATGATCAGTTCATGATGGATTGTTGGGCATATTAGCAACAGTAACTAAGAGGCAGGGGCACGGGTCCTTGCGAAGAGTCAACTGTAAGTTATTTTTTGCAGGACTGTGATATAAGTGTACAAAGTATCAAAGCATAACAGCACATAACAGACACAATACTGATATAAACAGATGTTCATCAGTAATGTGTCACAATTAAACATGCGTCATCAGTTTTTAATAGATTCCAAATGACAAAAACATGGGAGAGTGTCTTCAAACAGATCTGTGTGGACAGAAGGTCAAAACGTATAAAGATAAAGATGTTTTTTAAAAATGTCTCTAGATAAGTGCAGACGTAGAGAAAAAGATGCATTTGCAAATCTACACTCTTAGAAAATTAAAATAAAACTAAAATAAAATAGAAGCTGTCACTGTGGCCCTTTCAAAATGTACTAATATGCACAAATTTATTTTTGTTTTTTGGAGAGCATATATCCATCTTATTAGTGCTCTAATACTATATCCTCATTAAACTGATGTGCCATAAAAGTTATTTTTACACTTGCATAACATCCAGACACAGGTAAACTGTTTGAACTCCCTGAAAATTTTGCAAACTAGACACTGAATACTGTATACGAAAAATATCAAATTAGTATGATTTAAATGTCAGTGTCATGCATATTGCAAAATAGTGGATCTCCATGCTGTGGCACTGGGCAAGTCGAGAATGGCAAGGAGAACAGGAAGGAGAGTTAGGGTCAAAGGGATTTCAAATTAAGAGTAGAGAAAGAAGAAGAAAAACAGATCAACAGATGAGGGATAAAGAAGGAGCCCAAGAAGAAGAGCAGTGGATAAACAGCCCAGAGGAAGAGCCTTGGCTTTATATTAAAGCCAGCCTGGACTCAACCATCCTCACCGGTGTACACCCATGTACACTTCCTGCGCAGGCCTCTATCTCCAGCCAGAGGTGTCAAGTAACGAAGTACAAATACTTCGTTACTGTACTTAAGTAGAAATTTGGGGTATCTATACTTTACTTGAGTGATTATTTTTCAGCCGACTTTTTACTTCTACTCCTTACATTTTGAGGCAAGTATCTGTACTTTCTACTCCTTACATTTTAAAAATAGCTTCGTTACTGCTATTTCATTTCGGCTTGTTTCCATTCCGGCTTGTCATCATTAATAAAAAAAAAAAAAAAAATACCTATCCAGATAAATCACGCCATCCGGATGGAGTGAATTTGATTGTGGTTGGATGAGAAGTATAAACAAATATATTCCGACACCCTATTGGTCTGTACGCGATCCATCGCACCTGCACGTGACACAAATCACATCACAGTCCAGCCAGGAGATAGACAGTTTTGGGTTCGTTTATCAAAAAATATATTTCTTAAAAGTAGGGTTGGGTATGGAAACGGTATCCGATCGCCTCAGAGTCAGTCCGCTTAAATTCCACATGAAACCAGCGTCAGACCGGTCTCCTCCCGTCTTTCAGCGCGCTCTTCAATCCACAGAGCAAAGACCACGAACGGAGCAGCGCATGCGCACTTAAACAAACAGAGGACGCAAGGTATGTGTTTATCGATAGATTGTTAGAATATCCATATCTGTGCAGTTCTTTGTCATAAATACAGTTTACAAAAGGTCACGAGGTAGCAGTCGGTTTCTCATCTGTAAAGGTTTCGCTCATCACACCACAGCCGTTTCCTCCAGCGAAAATCTAGCCCATAACACATATGAACGAACACATACTTTGATTGCACTTACTTAAATATACTTAATTTAATCATACGTACTTTATACATACACTACTGTGCAAAAGTCTTAGACACTTTAGTATTTTAACTTAAAAGAATGGTGTTCGGACAGTTATTTATATATTTTGCTGTAGTGTGTCAGTATAAAATATCAGTTTACATTTCCAAACATTCATTTTGCCGTTGTCAGACTGCTTGTGCATTCAAAATCGCACTAGATTATTATTAAAATTAATGGCAAACTGATATTTCCTATTGACACACTACAGCAAAAGATATAAATAACTGGCTTAAAACCCTTTTTGGGGAGAAAATACTAATTTTTCCATAAGACTTTTGAGCAGTACTGTATTTTAAAAACGACATTGTTGCTACTTTATAAAGACTGAGCATACAGTAATTCACAGAACTGATTTAAGACAGTGACAGACAGCACTCATCTTAACTAAATATCAGAGTGAGTGACAGAGATACAGTAGAAACATTATGTGTGGTTTTGTATTAAATAATGACCCAGATTGTGAAATACATTTATTAGCCTTAGATTAAGGGAAGCACAATTTGCACAACAAGCTATGGATTTATTTTAAATATTTGTAATGTTCTTTAAAGTTATCCATAGTTTTTTTTGTGGTTCTTTTTTTTTAAAGTATCGGTTCAGGCACCGTTTAGGAGCCGGTACCGTTTTAAAAGTATTGAAAAGGCACTGAACCCTACTTAAAAGTTATTATTTCTCACTGGCTCATTTACCAAATTAGTGCTTTTTCTTCGTCCTCCACAAATTAAGCTACTGTAGGTAGTTCGGTAGCGAGACATTTTAATAAATTAGCGTTTTCGATTGACGATGCGATTGACAATGTTGTGATAAGTAGGCTATACCAACTTTGAAACTCGTTACCCCCCAAACAATGGACATAGCAGACGTATGTACCAAATACAAGAAGCTATCAATCAAGAAAGTATCAGGATTATGATTTCTTTTTCATTTTTAGTTTTTGATTAATCACTTGGATTAATCATTCATTTTGACAGCACTATAATGTTTACTGTAAATAGACAACCATACAAGTGTAATTGTTACTAAGCCTGCACCAATGTTCTTGTCCATTGCCCTCGCAGATTCCTGCAGCTAAGCTTGGATGTACATAAACATTCCATTAAAAGTTATTGATGACAAGCCTCTGAAGTTTGACTTTTTGCACTATAACAATACTTATTGGCAACTAGTCATCATATCTCTAGTCCTTTAATGTTTTTGCAGTGTACTAAAGTGCGTTCATTTTAAATGGGCATATATGCGGCTGATGAAGACCTGAAGGTCGAAACGTTGCTTGATTAAATTCCTCTGGAGCAGTAGTTTTCAGTGTTCAGACTTCACTTCTTTATTTGTCTATATCATTTAGCTGTCTTGCACCTGCGTCCTAATTGGATGTTTGGGATGTGCACACCATTTTTGTATTTTCATATATGCGGATGAAACAGGAAGCCTAGTGCATCCCAAATTTTTCAACATGAAAATTTTAATATAACATTATAGTCATTATGGCCTATTGCCTTTAGAAAAATGTTTTTTTGAGGCGGTGGGGTAGTACACAATAGGCCCTTGTGGTGCGGCCTAAGCTTTTGTTCTTAATGGCATTTTTTTCCCCTTACATTACTTTTACTTTTATACTTTAAGTAGTTTTTTAAACCAGTACTTTTACACTTTTACTTGAGTAAAAAGCTTGAGTTGATACTTCAACTTCTACAAAAGTCTTTTTAAACCCTAGTATCTATACTTCTACTTGAGTAATGAATGCCAGTACTTTTGACACCACTGTCTCCAGCACAACAGTTAATACCACCACACATTGCTGAGGACGTCGCAAGAGATGTGTAGGAGACTGATACAGATGAGGGTGGAAAAAGCCATTGTTTGTGATGGTTGGAGATTTGACAGCTTGGAGAAGAAAAAGAACAGAGAGAGAGACTCTCGAGAGAGGAGAGAATAACAAACATGAGAGATGTGAGAGAGACGTCTCTCCTCTCGTATGCCATTGTTTGTAGTGCCACGCTGTTCCCACTTCAGTTCAGCTTCCCAGCTCGTGCTGATAAAGATCTGTAAGAAGAGGAGGACAGCTGACCTTAAATCAGCGCCTCACAGGGACCTCGATCAGTGCGGACACGGTTGCGGAAAGCTACCAGGGTTCAGCCAGGGACAGTGGCGCGGGTACAGCTGTTTTCTGAAGCGGCCCGGCTGGGACGGGTTCACTGGGTTTATCCATTCGTAAGCACTGGTGCGGCGAACACGCTTGAGACCCTGCTTTGGGTAAACAGACTCCGCTCGCTCTCTCCTGACAGCATACAAGTGGACTATGCATGGAGGGTTTATCGCCAAGCGCTCTTCAAGATTCCTTTGGTCTGTAGTGGCCCTGAACACCTCACACCTTTGAAATAAATTATGGATAAGGGTAATTGAAGGCAAGGAGAAGATCCAAAAGCAGAGAAAGAGAGAGAACACCTTTTTCATCAGCTTCACCACAAGAAGGTACACTTGTAGCCTGCAGGTCTTAGTTTGAATTCCTAAACATCTTGCGTTTGAAATTATGGATGCCCAAACAGACTCCTCTCACCTATGCTTCACGAAGCATTATATCATTTTCTTGCAAAACATTGACCGTGGTCTGACTCACTAACACAACAGCAATGGGAACATCTTAAAGAACTAAAAACACCCTGAATCTACAAAAAGTCCATTTAAGTTTTTTGGCTACAACAAGCTGATCGAATTTTGTTTGAAGCACAGCAAGTATTTTCATAAATGTAACCTTGACAGTTTTATTTATTTATTTATTTATTTTGCTATTGGGAATTACTGGGAGTATTTTTCTTATTTAACTGGGAAATTGTTGTTCCTTATTTCAAACAAACCTTAATAAACTGGGAAATGTATGCTTCAAAAATATCCACCTCTTCCATTACTCTTTTTTTGTTTTTGTCTCGTCTTAAATATCCTGTTACTGTTTTATTATGAACAAACAATTAGGTGTGTGAGTGAACTGTTGAAAAGAATCTTAATTGTGAAAAATTCCAGACCCTTTTTCAAGTAGATAAAAAATAATAATAATAATAATAAATTGAGACTCTGGCAGCGTAGCTGATCAAAATTTGTTTGAAGCACATCAAAAGTAACCAAATAACTGAACAATTGTTTGTCTTGTTGCCATTTTTGCCATTGGGAACTTTTTTGAATATTGATTCATGACCACTACTATACTGAAAAAAAAACATTACCTGATAAACTTATTAAAGATGTAGTATGTAATATTAAAAGCTAGCTGTTGAAATGGGTACTGCAGTCCAAATTCAAAATATTGGAAGGAGTTTTATCTTTTGCCCCCTCCTTGAAGGCAAGCATCAAGAATGAGCTTAAGTGACAATATAAGGCAAAAAGCTTTGCACTATAATTTAATGAGTTGATTTATCCATGTTTTAATATGCCTTTGGTCATAGGGACTTTCAGATGGGTGCCGAGGCTTTTTGAGTCAGGTAGAATCTGCGATCTCTTATCCAGTTCATTTTCATTTACTATTATAGTATTAATCTTATATTGGCTACTATTGAGTGATTCCAACAAGGAACACACATTCAAAGTGGAATAACTGGCTTTAGCACTGTTTTCCAGAGACACAAGTATACATAGTAAGTTTACTATATATCTGAAAATATATTATGGTATTTTTATACTTTAGTACAGTAAAAAAAAAAAAAAAAAAATATTTAGCATCTTTAAAAAAAGGTTAACTTTACAATTTACTTTTGAAGTGCTATTTCAATATAAGACTAAGAATTAAGTGTGTTTTTATTATTCCACTGGCAAATAGTTTGTTCTGGTTTTAAACACAAACCTTGATACATTTTCTTAGACTAATTATCCTTAAAACGACAACAAAAAAACTTGACATTGAGAAAAATTTTAAGAGGCAAATTAATTCTTTATAAATGTAATTAATAAATTTATCTGAAAGAAATCCCTATTGTTATTATTAAACGTAAACTCCATTGCACTTTCTCTCTGTTTTTCATTGTGGTGGACATCTAAATCAACAAGTTTTTTATGTTTTATTTCATTATTTAAGTCCTAATTAATTGTCTGGCTGTTATCGCTTATTTTAAAAAGACACAATTCACATCTCCAGCCAGATGCAAGTCTCCAAATGAAACAGCAACACACTAAAATAAACTATATTGATTACAAATAACAATTATTTTAATTTTCCCAGAACACCAAAAAGACTTGCTTATGATTGAAAAGTACAATCACAGGGACTTCTGGGTCACCCAGCTGCCCAGTAACTGAATCAATTAAAAGGAAAATGATTAAAAGTACATCGTTTTTTAATATAACTTGGAGTCACGATGCACTCAGTCAACCACATTACAATTCCCCCTGCTTCCTGCTACATTTATATCAGGCCACAGGGGAATGATATTGAGACTATAACTCAAGGAGAAACTTTGCTTAAATCATTTAGTCCTTTAGAGATTACAATACAGTATCTAATTCATTCAGCCATGAATTCTCACAATTCTTTCTGAAGGTTAGTCGCCCCTGGGAAAGAGCCGAATGACGTATATAGTTGTGAACAACTTTAACACACTGCATGAAGACCAGAATGTGACACATTCCCTTTTCCCAACGAGAGCACCTTTTGTAACCGTTATTTATTTATTTACAGACTCCATGCTAATGGAAGAGCCTTGTTGTAGCAAAATAGGCCATGTCACAATGTTCCTCTTCTCCACGCAGCGCCGAGCTAAAGATAAATCCATTAGGATGGAGCAATTTCGAAGAGCGAGGGAGAGACATGAAAAGAACAGCGCACAGCAATAGAGGAAGAAAGGGGCTAAAGAGCAAAGAAATCAAGCAATAGAGACGAGAAAACAGTGAAAGACGGGGAAGGAGGGCATTCAAATTGAAGAAACTAGAGTAACATTTCCTGCCACTCAATTCTGTGTCTTTCTGCTCTGTCCTTTTCTTCCTCCTCGGGTGAATTGGAATAAAAACCGAGGCATTCATCACCAGACATCTAGTTTTTTCAGCCCACTGTGTTCACTCCAGGCTGCTTTTGTGCCGGGCTATACTTTAGCCCTGACTGGCGGCTCTTGGACAAACCTGACTCCCATGCCCAATGGCTGGGAATTGTAGTCCAGTGAGCAGGGGATGATGGGGGTCGTGGGCCAAACATGCTTTCCCACCGTGCTGAGAAGAAGTGCTTGACAGATCGGGTGGCACAGTCTCCAGATGAAGACGAGGTTATTCACTTTGACCTCCACCCTGTTCCCCCGGGTGGGTGTTTAGATCACTTAGCTGTTGGCTAATTAATGAGTATGTTTGCAGTCATGCTAGTTAGGACGGCTTTGACAGGAGCTTGCTCTTTTTGTGAAAGGCTTCTCTGGCAATTTATTGGCCGGACTTTTGAGATGTGTTCAGCTGGTTGTTTTCAGCAGGTCTATGAATACACACACGCATATATGCAGTGTAAACACGGCCTGTGATGTGTTTAACGTTAGCTCAATGCAGAGAAAGGACACACAATTGCACAGCTCTGGAAAAATGCACACACGCAGCCAACAACCAAAGAACAATCAACGCTGCTCTGAATTGAGATGTTTCCCTGCTGGGAAAAATACAGCTCCAGCTGATTTTGGAAAATGATAGGTGGTTTGTTGCTGGTCCAGCTTGACCAAGATGAATTCAGTCATCTTGTATTAACTCAAACTCCCTTTATGGAATACGTTTTTTAACCTTGAGGTCAAAACCCCAAGTGGTCACCAGAGCACTTAGGGGGTTTGTATTAATTGTATCTTATTTATGGTATGTTTTTTTTTTTTTTTTTTACAAATATACACTTTTTGAAATAAGTTAATACTTTTATTAAGAACAGATTCTTTAAAATGATAAAAAGTGACAGGAAAAAATATTTAAAAGACATATAAATGTTACAAAAGACTTCTATTTCAAATAGATGCCACAAAAATATTAAGCAGCACAACTGTTTTCAACACTGATAATAATAAGAAATGTTTCTTGAGCAGCAAATCGGCAATCTTCTGAAGGATCATGTGACACTGCAAGAACTTTTACATTTAAAAATGGGTCACAGACCATAAAAGTTTTTGAAAAATGTTTTAATGGAAACTAATTTGCTCTATGACAGCTAGAAAGCATGTAAAACCAGCTACCAGCTGGTTTCAACTGGATTTTCCAACAACAAAAATTATTTCCAGCAGCTGCCATTTAAAATGGAGAAACACTCACTTATATTTTAACACACACACACACACACACACACACACACAGACATGGTGTTCTAGTCTGCTGTGTTCATTCTTTCCAGACCTTTAATAATACACTCATCTTCTGTGTCTGACTGGAAAACCTTGGCTGTTCACACTGAGATTTTAGACTTACAGTAACACACACACAAGCTCTCTCTCTCTCTCACACACACACACACACACACACAAACTTTTTAATGCCTCTATTTCTGATAAGACACATCTGTCCTGCTAGGCTCTGATCCGTGAGTCAGATTCAGCAATAGCGTCCTTTACTGGAACCCTGGAACAAACTGCCAGAAGACTGTCGTCATCAGAGTAATTGTGTATCTGTGTTTCTTCAGCTTTGGGCACTTTTGGCTATGTGTACCTTTAAAATGGCAATTTTTACACTCTCACCACTTTATATTGTCTACTAACAATGTCCAACTGTAGACACACATGAAACACAGGACAATTCAAATCAGTGTCATTTCAAAATATATATAAAAATTTAATAGCATTCTGTGATGGAAATTAAATTTTTCAACATTTTTGTTGCATTACCTACGAAGGTCTAAAAATGTCAGAAGGAAAAATAAATAAATAAAAGTATAAATAAATGCAGAAATAATAATGAAAATAAATACATTTCGGTAATATAAATGGCTATTTCTGTATTTTTGCATGTATTTATTTATTTATGCATTTCTATATGTATTTATTTATGTATTTATACATTTCTTTATATATGTATTTATTTATATATTTATTTATTTCTACATTTATTTATTTATTTCCACATTTCTACATTTATTTATTTCTGTATTTCCACATTTCTACATTTATTTTCCCTGCGCCTGTATGCTAATCAGTCTGAAGAAGGATTGGTTAGCTGGAGGCCGCATCGCTAACCGGACAGAAGCAAACGATCCATTTATCAGGCTATGCAATCCTGCGCTAATGATCTTAAACCGTCTCCATCTAGGCTACATAAATCCATTGACAGTAAAAGAAATGGACACAGCGCCCCCATTGTATTCAACGGAGATAATTGAAGTCAAATCATAGACAGTAAAAGAAACGACACAGCGACCCTATTGGAACTCATTTGAGACAAGTGAAGCCCATTTTTAGCGTTTTTTAGCACTTCCGTTTCTGACGCGCAGACTCAAACGAAGCTTGACGACGTCAGCAACCTGTCTGACAGATGTAAATGTTCTAGTAGCTGTGCGTGCAAACTGCCATCGTTAATCTTGCAGAGACGGCGAGCTTGAGCGGGGAGTTCTTTGTCGTGAGTGAGCAGGAGTAAGTATTCTGATTAATTATTTTGTATAGTATTTTAAAATGTAATGCCAGTATGCCATATTAAGTTAATTGCCTGCGAGCTTCTCCTTCTGTCTGTACGGTAATGCGACAGAGAGTCGAGTGGTTATCACACAATCGTTAGCCTATTTTTACAAAAACTGTTTCTACGGGGCCATAATGTAACATAGAAGGTGGAGCCCTTTATACATTGTTGTGTAACTTTAGAAATAAATAATGGACAAACGGAGTCTTTAAATGCCTCAGATGTAAAGTTATTCGCTGTCAAAGTGACGCCAAAATGAATGGGAGTTAATGAGAATGCTAACGCAAGTGAAGTTCTGCTAAAAGATTGCAGCCCCCACCCGACTTCAACTTCCGGTCGAGTTCCTTGCCGCCAAGGTCAAATAGAACCAAGCACTTCCTGGGGGTCGAGCGTACTGCGCAGACTCAAACTGAGATTGATGACGTAGATGTCACGTGAGCAACCTGTATGAAAAATCTGTATCACCCACCGAATCTTCCAGAGAAGGTGAGCGTGAACAGGAGCAAATTTTGGTAAGTATTATGATTAATTATCTCCTTTGACTTAATGCCTCCACGTCCCCCCGATAGCCTCATAGACAGTAAAAGATTGCCTGCGAGCTTCTCCTCCTGTCCATACGGCGATTTCTCTACTGTGCGACAGAGAGTCGCTGGTTATGACGCAATCGTTAGCCTATTTTTACAAAACATTAAAATAATTAATTGACAAATGGAGTATTTAAACGCCTCAGATGTAAAGTTATTTGTTGTCAAAGTGACACCAAAATGAATGGGAGTCAATGGAATGCTAAAAGCAGATGGGGGTCCCAGGGGTGCTTTAAAAAAATATGAAACCCTGCCCCCCTGCATTAAAACTGAAAACAGCTTCTATTAACTCAAGATGCATTACCGAGTAGGCTTCCTTGTACCAGCGAATTCAAGGCAGTAGTAGTAGATTCGATCAAATCGCTCTGACCAATCCTTCTTCAGACTGATTTGTCACCCCCCTCTCAATTAAAGGTGCTGTAGGGAACTTTTGTAAAAATATATATTTTTACATATTTATTAAACCTGTCATTAGTCCTGACAGTAGAATATGAGACATATAATCTGTGAAAAAGTCAAGCTCCTCTGGCTCCTCCTGGTCCTCCCAGTGGTCCTATTGCCATTTGCAGAAACTCCATCGCTCCCGGTAAAAAATAACCAATCAGAGCTGCGGTCCGTAACTTTACGTTTCTGTTCAAAATGTTGAAAAATGTATATAATAAGCGAGTACACCATGAATCCATTTTCCAAACCGTGTTTTTGGCTTGTCCTGAATCACTAGGGTGCACCTATAATAAGTGTTTATATTCTGACTATTTTAGATTGCTTCGGGGGTACCGCGGCAGAGTAACCCAGTACCTTTGTGATTCTTCATAGACATAAACAGAGAGAAGTAGTTCCGGCTACGATGTTCTTCCGCAATAGAAATATATCAATAAATGTATAAATACATAAATAAATACGTATAGAAATGCATAAATAAATAAGTAAATACCTGCAAAAATACTGAAATAGCCATTTATATTACCAAAATGTATTTATTTTCAATATTACTTCTACATTTATTTATTTATTTATACTTTTATTATTTATTTACTTTTCCTTCTGTCATTTTTAGTCCTTCATAATTACCCACATGGAGAAATGAATCTTAAACCCCTTTAATAATCCACTTCATCCCTAAAGAGTGGATAACTTGATAACAGACCACCACCAAACTGGCTTAATACAACCTTTATAAAACCATTGTAGCATGTACAGTATATCTCATCAACATTTTTCTCTTTATGCATGACAAAAGAATTCTGAGAATTGTACAAATAAGCATGACAGATATGAATGCAGGTTTTACTCCATTTCCAGGAATTCTTTTGATAATGCTCAACTACTCATAATGCATTTGAGACTGTGTACTAACAAGCAACAAAAGCTCACTTAGGTTTAAAGTACACTTACTGGCAACTTGGTCTCTTTCTCTCTTTTTTTGTTGTATATGACATAATGCCACAAATGCTGCTGACTGAGCACATTGAAAATTGTGATAAAATTAGCCACTCAGGCCTCTGTTCGATCAGATGTGTTCCACAATGAATTTCAGGCACTAACAACTCTTTACTTGTTCACATCTCAACCTTTACAAATATACTGTACAAAGTGCTGTTATTCATGGTACATCATCACATAACCATCCTGCATGCTGTTATAAACATATGTCATCATACATGTCTTTTTTAGATACAGAAGCCTCGTCTGTGTTTATCTTAAACATAAACATGGAAAATTATAGAGTGAAAAAGAGAGAGATGTGTGTAGTACATGATAAACTGCTATAATGCTTTTATTTTTTTATAGAATAAAACAGCATTAATTCACTCACCACATGTTTACACAGCTCAGTCCAAAACTTGTTTCTGTGGTTTGGCCTTTTCTTTGACCACTGAGGATGGTGTCTGATTATACTGTACACTCTGGCTCTGGTGGTGAGAGTGTGTATTATTTGAATGTGGAAATTATGATCAAGGGGTCATAATCCTCTTACTAAAGTAATGAATAAAGAGCCAGACTCATAGCAGAAGCTGCTCTGATCTGAATGTGGTTTGGTGGGGAAATCACATTGACTGAACATGAACATTGACTGAAAAAAGCTATGAAATCATTTATTTAAAGATTATTATTATTATTATTATTATTTTCAAATGTAGCATTTATTTGATTAAAAATATGGTAAAACCATACGTATTTCTAGAATTAAAAATGACCTTTTTTCATTTTAATATATTTCAAATGTCATTTATATTCTTTTGATGTAAAGCAGCATTATTACTCCAGTCTTTAGTGTCAAATGATCCTTCAGAAATCATTCAGATATTCTGATTTGATGATCAAGAAACATTTCTTATCAGTTTCAATGTTGAAAACAGTTGTGCCGCTTCGTTTGTCATCACTGATAACCACCAGAGGGCACTCCATCCCATACCTCTGTCACTCATGCTGCCTCCCAATGTGCCTATTTATACTAACTATGCCCTCAAAGTATGTACTTTTTTGGTGAAGGAAAAGTACACACTTTTGAGTGTGCAGTAGAAAAGTAGACAAGCTTTGGAACGTACTATAACATTATTAATGCCCTTAATGGATTTTCTGTTGTATAGTTACACACACCATGTCACTGTAAACTGGCCTGTCAATCATCTTGTCACAGTTAACATCCTCCACATTTCATTTAATTTAACTTCCTACCAAATTGGATAGAAAAAAATAATCACATCAATCTGCGAGCCGTGGGTCTTCATGCAAAGCACTCTGCTCATATTTTCTGCATAATGATGCATTTAAAAGCTAAACACCAAACGGATGTTTATAAAAATTTACATCGCTGTTGCAGATTAAATATAACACAGATAACATTAAATAATTTTTACGTTTATTTTTTTCAGGTTAAATGTTGACTATTAGTAACCCAAACCCATTAATCTAAACCTCTCTACTTAGCCATCGGTCGTTTGCATCCACCATGTTTGTAATCATTTTGTGGGTAATATTAGCCATTTGTGTGTACACGGATCCACACTCCAAAAATAGACCTGAAGTCAGGGTTGCCAATTCTCACGCATCTGGCGTGACACTCACGCTTGGACTTTAGCGTGAGATTGATACTGGAAGTGTGAGTGTCACTCCAGATGCGTGAGAGTTGGCAACCCTGCTGAAGTAGTAGATCATCTGGGTGTTTTGGCATAGGTCACTCTACTCTTGTCAATATGCTTTGTGACACACTAAGGGTTCTTTCACACTTGGTTCACTTGCCTGGTCCGAACCCGAGTTCGGTTGCTCCCCCCTCCTCCTGCCCCTGCTGGACTGTGTTCATATAATAATATTTGAGTCCGAACTGCGGTTTGCTTGCGTCATCAAGCCATTAGTTGTAAATGCATAACATTACTCTCTGCACTTTTATGTATTACGTTTTTGAACTGTTCGTTTTGTTTATAAAGCTTCAGTACATAACGGCACTTGCGTCTGTCTTACGAATGTACTGAAAATGCTTTAAAGAATGTTGAAGGCGAACATAAATGAGATGAACAGCTCTCTGCTTGCAGCGCGTCAGTCACACTCATCAGGAAAGTGATTGAAACACACACAAACACACATTAAAAGCGATTCACTTCTGCGATTTGGTACGATTGCGTTCACATAAGCAGCAAACCGTACCAGAGTTCACATGAAACGTACCCCAGACCACCGTTTTTTAAGCGGACTCGGGTACAGTTCGCGGGTGCGCATCCGAATACGGAAGACAGCGTTCACATCATCTAAACGAACCGAACTCTGACATCAATCGAACCAGGGTGCGCACCAAAAGGCTAGTGTGAAATCACCCTAATTCTAAACTCAGAAACTATTTAGGATGGGTAGTATGAATATTGGGACGCAGGGCTAGACTTGAGCTTCATCTCCCATAATCATTTGCGCCGAACTCATAAGCACTCATTGTTTGCACCTGTGTCTTGTTAACCCTGTCTGCTCACCCTACATTAGCCTGGTTCATTTTGTCATTTATTGTCTCGCTTGTGTCATGTGCATCTGTAGCCTAGTGTCTTAGTTCTCCTGTGTCTTAGTTTCCGGTCTGTTTATCCTGCATGTTTTTGGATTTCCCTGCCTGTGTTTTTTTGCCCTGTTGCTTTTGTTTGGACTGATTGCCCACCTTATGAACTCTGCCTGTTTTGGACTTTGATTGTGAATTACCCCTTCATTAAAACAATGCATTTGGATCCTCAACCTTCGTGTCTATGTGAAGTTCATAAAACTGTGACATTTATGTTTTTTCAGCATTCTTTTGATTGATAGGTTTAAAAGAACAGTATTTATTTGAAATTGAAATATTTAATATTGTAAATGTCTTGACTCTAACGTTTGATCAATTTAATGCATCTTTACTGAATAGAATATATAGATTTATTAATTTTTTTAAATCTCGAACTCAAACTCCGAACAGTCTTGTATGAATGAACATGTGTGTGTGTATACGGATGCATACGTATATATAGCATACAGCAGAAATTATGTTAATAATAATGTTTCAGTAATGCAGTTATTCTTATTTAAAAAATCATGATGAATACAGCAGAAGACAGGCATGTTAAAGTTGTATTTTAAGCTTCTTTCCTATAAGAGTAGGTATATAAAGAAAGGCAATGAAAGAGAGTAAATTTGCCACCTTGTACATTAATATTCTTTGTCTCCATGGAGACTGATCACAAAGCCTGAAATGCACCACCTGTGCCCTAAGACATGTAAACGATCGGACTCATAGATATGTTTCCATTTTTATTTATTTATTACACACTTGGTCAAGCAGCCACATGGCACTGGGAAACACAAATTATGAGCCATGACTCAGCTGCTGCGCGTTCAACCACAATCACGCTTGCAGATGTGGAACATTAAACGTTGGGAATCCAAGCAGCGCACTCCCTCCTCCCTCTGTACGAAATGTCAGTTTCTCTTGTTACAACATGACGGTACACCCACCCTGCGTGCAAACAGATGTATCAGACACAGGTCACAAATGGGTGGAGAAAGCGCTGTCGAACAGCTTTTATATGAGAAACTGACAGAAACCTGCGTGGGGGAAAACATGATGATGACATCTTTGCTGATACATGATGAAGTGTTTATCTATTTTCTTTAACTATTATGTAACCATTGTTTGAAAGAAAAATGCAAAACAGTGGTTTCAAATGATGGCAAAATATTTTTGTCCTATGTTATTTGATGCTACAGAAAACAAGGTGATGGACAGAAGTCAGTTTGGGCAACAAAATGCTGATCATACACTATATCATTCAAAAGTTTGGGGTCAGTATGATTTATGTTTTTGAACAGTTGCTGAGAAGTCTCTTATGCTCACCAAAACATTGATAAAAAATACAGTAAAAACAATAATATTATGAAATTATTTTTTAAACACTGTTTTCTATTTAAGTACTTACATTTTATCTTTTTTTTTTTTACGTTTGGCAACAGTTGAAGATTTTTTTAAAGAAATATTTTAACTCAGGAAGGATCCATTAAATTTATCAAAAGTGACAGTAAAGACATTTATAATTTTATAAATGTTTCCATATCATGTAATGTTGTTTTGTGTGAACTGTACAGTATGTGCTTTTTGTGACTCCAATTTTATGAATCACAAAGGTCCACAGTTTCAGCTAAAAATCTTATTTACAGTTCTGTTAAAAAAACTAAATAAATAAATGAGATCATCTTAGATGACCTGAGAGTGAGTAAACTATCCCTTTAAGGACCAAATCAGTGTATTAGAATGATTTCTGAAGGATCATGTGTAATGACTGCTGACAATTTAGCTTTGCATCATAAGAATACATTGAATTAGTTCAATTTAAATATTAAATATTACAATTAAGACAAATAAATATTATGGGTAGAGGAATCATATATTAGCCGTTTTGCAAGATGTTAACTGATGGATTGGAATGCTGTGGATTTCTTATGGATTATTGTGTTGTATTTATCAGCTGTTTGGACTCTCATTCTGATGGCACCCATTCAATGAACAGGATCCACTGTTTAGCAAGTGATGCAACGATACACTTCTGCAAATCTGTTTTTTATAAACTTGTCTTCATCTTAGCTGGCCTGAGATTTATTACATTTACAACAAACAGTAATTTTAAATGAACTATTACTTTAAAACCTCAGCATCTCTGAAACACAGAGCTTAAGCTATTTCATGTGCAGGTCATATGATGCTGAAGTGAAGGACAGAGGTCAAGCAACAGAAGCTAAATAACTTTCAAAAGTGCAAATATATCAAACCACACACACACAAACAATAAGTAACAAAAGAAGAATATGTGACCAAATCCACATGCTCCTCCCCGCTCAGATATTTCCTTTCACAGAAATTTAATCAAAGCATCAACTAGTGCCAAAACTTCCAACTGCCATATTTAACCTTGATGTGCCCTAAAATAAATCCATGATGCCAGTTCCTTCATCAAAGAGAGATTACTGTGAATCCCATTTGCCTGTTTGCTGCCAGTCAACCATTTGGGTTGAATGAACTCTGACTCTATATGGCAGCTAAATAATGTTTAAACAAACAAAAACATCACATACAAGTCATTGCCTGGTTCATCTAATGACCTGGAGAGGGTGAATGAACCTTCTGTTCATGATACAAACAGAAGATGGTGGGAGGCTTTATCTTTCAGCTGCCGCTGTTGTCTGTGGCAATTAGAAACTAGATTTATAGAGGGAAATACCAGTGCTTACAACAGCAAACAAATAGCACAAAGTTTTAGGATTTAGGTTTTAGTTCTGACTAGATGACTTTCAGTGTCTTACATACAAGAATCAACACTTAGTTGCTGTGCTAATAAACTTAAAATGGAAAATGGTTCAGTGTTCTTTGGTCAGTAAGATTTTTTAAAGAGATTAATGCTTTTATTCAGCAAGGATTTATTAAATGGATTAAAAGTGACAGTAAAGAAAAGTTTAATGTTACAAAAGATTTATATTTAAAATAAATGCTGTTCTTCTGAACTCTCTGTTCATCAAAAAAAAAAAAAAAAAAATCCTAAAAAAACAAACAAAAACACGTATTATAGTTTCCACAAAGAAAATTAGGCAGCATAACTATTTTCAATATTGATAATAATAAGAAATGTTCTAATCAGCATATAAGCATGATTTCTGATGGATTGGGAAATTCAGCTTTGCCATCACAAGAAAATTACATTTTAAAAATATATTAAAATAGGAAAATTATATTTATTTTATATTATTATTATATTATATATTTTTTCAGATTTATTATAGTTATTAATCGTCTTACAGTAGTGTATGCAAGTAAAAAACCAAACAAATAACAAAGAGGTCCATCGCATGCTCTTTATGAAAATATTTCAAAAACATCGTTATTGCTGTTAGTAATACATCTACTGACGAACTGAAGACAACAGGCAATTTTCTTCAATGGTTAAACTTTGAAAAATCTTATATTGCTTGGAAAACTGTATGGTTTGCAAAAAAAGAACATCCACTGAAACTTTACAAAAAATTACACTTCCTGCTAAATCAACAGCAGAAGTTAAATAGTGTAAATAGTGTAAATTATCTAGTAAAAAAAAAAAAAAAAAAAAAAAATTCTTGCTGGTTGAAAGTCTCTTCACATCCGGATAGCGATAACTAAATGTATTTATTGTCATGATCCTGGTCTTCTCCTCTGTCTCTGTCTCCCTCTTGTGATCACTTACTCACTCTATCACGCACACTCCTCCGCTCATTATCACTTTCAGCTGTCTCCCCTTCCATTCCCTCACCTGTCCCTCTTTTGCCCTTGATTGTCTCTGCTTCTTATTCTCTCTTTCTAGCCCTGTCTCATTGTCGGATTATTCGATGACCTTTCGTGAGACACGTCTGTTTCCTAGTCCTGTCCTGTCTTGTCCGTGGATTGTTTAGTCTTTATTGCAACTGTGAGTTATACTGTCATTGGACTGTTTATTATCCGGCTGTGCCTGTTTGCAGAGAACCTGTGCAGCACCTGCCCTTGGCTTTTCACACCGTCGGCGGTCTTCTCTGTTTTGGACTGGGAGTTGGCATCCCGGGACCCCTGCCTCTCCTCTCATGGAGATCTATTGAAAGACTATTTTCTTTATTAAAGACTGTCAATTGCACCCCGCCCTGGTCTACCATCGTTCTTACCTCTTAACAGAATAATCCGACCAGAAGATGGACCAGGCGAGTGGTAATCCCCTCCAGCGTGCGGTGGAGCTCCAGGGTGCTCTGCTGGGGAGACATGAGGGGGATTTATCCACCACGAGACGAGCCGTAGAATCCCTGACCGCCCAGCTCTCAGGTCTAACTCAGCAGTTCCATCACTACCGTCATGAGACCACTGCAGCAGCCGGACAGCGCGACCCTTCTGAGCCACGCATAAACAACCCTCCGTGCTATTCTGGTGAGCCTTTACAATGCCGAGCCTTTCTCACCCAATGCGAGGTTGTTTTTTCTCTCCAGCCGTCCACCTATGCCAGGGATCGATCTAAGGTGGCCTATGTGATTTCTCTTCTCAATGGACGGGCTCGAGAGTGGGCAGCGGCGAACTGGGAGGCAGAGGTAGACTGCGTCTTTAAGTTTTCTCTGTTCAAGGAGGAGATGATCCGAGTATTCGACCGGTCTGCACATGGTGGTGAAGCGTCCCGTCTCCTATCCACCCTGCGCCAGGGGAGGAGGTCAGTCACAGACTTTTCTATTGAGTTTCGTACTCTGGCCACTACTAGTGGATGGAACGGTCCGGCACTAATCTCCCGCTTTCTCGAGGGCCTCAACTCTGAGATTCAGGATGAGATCGTTGTCCGAGAGGTTCCTGACAATTTCGACTCCCTAGTCGAGCTGGCCCTTCGCATTGAAAGACGCTTCAAGAGGCGACGGTGGGCTCGCGGATTGGAGGCTCCGTTACTCCCCTCTTCCACAGCTACTCGTCCGCTCCTGCCCTCTGCTGCTAATCCTGAGCCTATGCAGCTAGGGGGGCTTCACATATCTACACGGGAACGCCAGCGCAGGATTATGGATCGTCTATGTATGTACTGCGCTGCCGCTGATCATTTTGTCTCCAGGTGCCCAGTAAAAGCCAGCGCAGGGTTGCTGGCGAGCGCTACATCATGGGTCTCTCCGTCTAAGTCCTGCACTTCCCTTCCCGTTCACCTCCGGTGGCTGGGATCGTCTGTTTCCTGCTCAGCATTACTGGATTCGGGGGCGGAGGGGAACTTCATTGATGAGACTTGGGCTTTAAGACAGGGTATTCCCCTCTTAGATTTGCAAGACTCCACCCCCCTGTTTGCCCTAGATGGTAGTTCCCTTCCTAGGGTACAGAAGAGGACTTCACCATTGACTCTTACTGTTTCTGGAAATCATAGAGAGACTATTTCTTTTTTTATTTTTCATTCCCCTTTTTCTCCCGTGGTTTTAGGCCACCCGTGGTTAGTGCTTCGCAACCCCCAGATTAACTGGGCAGAAGGCACCATTCTTTCTTGGAAATTGTCCTGTCATGTAGATTGTCTGTCTTCTGCTGTGCCCCCTGTCTTGCCCGTAACTGTTTTTCAGGAGGAGCCAGGTGACTTGTCTGGGGTTCCGGAGGAGTATCACGATTTGCGGGAGGTCTTCAGTCGTTCCCGGGCCACTTCTCTCCCCCCTCATCGCCCGTATGACTGCAGTATAGATCTTCTCCCAGGTACAACGCCCCCCCGTGGTAGACTATACTCATTATCCGCCCCCGAGAGGGAGGCGCTCGAGAAATACCTTTCTGAATCACTCAATGCGGGTACCATCGTTCCTTCCTCGTCTCCAGCGGGAGCCGGTTTCTTCTTTGTTAAGAAGAAGGATGGCTCCCTGCGTCCCTGCATAGACTATCGGGGTTTAAATGATATCACTGTGAAGAATCGTTATCCATTACCCCTGATGTCCTCCGCCTTCGAGATCTTGCAGGGAGCTAAGATATTCACTAAGCTCGACTTGCGTAACGCCTATCACTTAGTACGTATAAAGGAGGGGGATGAATGGAAGACCGCGTTTAATACGCCCCTCGGACACTTTGAATACCGGGTTCTTCCCTTCGGATTGGTTAACGCCCCCGCGGTTTTTCAAGCCTTAATCAATGATGTCCTACGAGACATGCTCAATGTTTTTGTATTCGTCTACCTAGATGACATTCTGATTTTTTCGCCGTCTCTCCAGGTGCACGTCCAACATGTTCGTCGTGTTCTTCAGCGTCTATTAGAGAATCGACTTTATGTTAAGGCCGAGAAGTGTTCTTTCCATGCTCCCTCAGTTACGTTTCTGGGCTCTATCATCTCGGCAGAGGGGATTAGTATGGACCCTGCTAAGGTCCAGGCTGTTACCGACTGGCCCGTGCCCGATTCCCGCCTCGCACTACAACGTTTTCTCGGGTTTGCTAATTTTTATCGTCGTTTTATACGTAATTTTAGTCAAGTAGCCGCACCCCTTACAGCTCTGACCTCCGTCAAGTCCCAGTTTAGATGGTCCGCTTCTGCGCAGACTGCGTTCGACACTCTTAAATCGCTTTTCACTACCGCACCTATCCTTCTCACCCCTGACTTCTCTAAACAATTTATAGTCGAGGTCGATGCCTCTGAAGTAGGGGTCGGGGCGGTGCTATCCCAGCGCTCCTCTGCTGACGGCAAGATACACCCCTGCGCCTTTTTCTCCCACCGTCTTTCTCCTGCTGAGCGCAATTACGACGTAGGCAACCGCGAACTGCTCGCCATCCGTCTAGCGTTAGGCGAATGGCGACAGTGGCTAGAGGGAGCTCCCGTTCCTTTTATCGTCTGGACAGATCACCGAAACCTAGAATATATCCGCAAGGCCAAGAGACTAAATGCTCATCAGGCCCGCTGGGCGTTATTCTTTACCCGTTTCGATTTCACCATCTCGTACCGTCCGGGTACCAAGAACGTCAAGCCTGATGCACTATCCCGTCTTTTTGACTCCTCTGCTTCTTCTGAGCCTGAGGAGATTATTCCCCCGGGTCATGTTATTGGCACGGCCGTCTGGGGAATAGAGAGGCTGGTTAAGCGTTCCCTTTCTCGTGTCATAGTTCCGCGCAACTGCCCTAGGGGGCTGCTTTTTGTCCCTGTGTCAGCGCGTCGGGCAGTCCTTCAATGGGGACATACCTCTAGATTGACAGTCCATCCCGGCGTCCGGGGCACCATCGCTTTTATCCGTCAGCGTTTTTGGTGGGCCTCTTTAGAACGGGACTTGCGACGATTTATTGCCTCCTGCAATACGTGCGCTCAAACTAAGACTGACAGTTCTCCTCCGGCCGGTCTACTTCGTCCGCTACCGGTTCCGTCTCAACCGTGGTCTCACTTAGCACTCGACTTTATCACCGGTCTTCCTCCCTCAGGGGGTAACACCGTTATTCTAACCGTGGTAGATCGTTTTTCTAAGTCGGCCCATTTTATTCCTCTCGCCAAACTCCCTTCTGCCAAAGAGACCGCCCAGATCATGGTTGATCATGTTTTTAAGCTACATGGGTTACCCACTGATATTGTGTCTGATAGAGGCCCCAATTTTCTTCTCAATTTTGGAAAGAGTTTTGTCATCTGATTGGGGCATCCGTTAGCCTTTCGTCCGGGTTTCATCCCCAGACGAACGGTCTAGCTGAACGGACCAATCAAATTGTCGCCCGTATGCTCCGCAGTCTCACCCATCAGAATCCCGCGTCATGGTCACAGCAACTCTCTTGGGCCGAATACGCCCATAATTCGCTCCCCTCCTCTGCTACGGGTCTTTCGCCCTTTCATTGCTGTCTCGGTTATCAACCTCCGATATTTGCGTCCCAAGACTCTGACTCTAATGTTCCGTCCGTGCAAGCTTTTATTAGCCGATGCAAACGCACCTGGAGGAGAGTGCGATCTGCTCTCTGTCGAGCTAGAAGACGCATGACTGTTACGGCCAATAGGCGCAGAGTTAAGAGCCCTCGTTACGTTTGCGGCCAGAGAGTGTGGTTGTCCACTTAAAATTTACCTCTCCGGTCCGATTCACGTAAATTGTCTCCCCGCTTTATTGGACCATTTCGCATTGTAAGAGTCATTAACCCCGTCGCAGTAAAACTTCACCTTCCGCCTAATCTGCGCCGGGTCCACCCCGTGTTTCACGTCTCTTGCGTTAAACCAGTCATCCGTCCCCCTTCTCGCCCTGTGCGCGTCCCTAGTCTTGTCGATGATACCCCTATCTACAGGGTTCGCCGCATCCTCGACATGCGCCGTCGGGGACGGGGTCGTCAATATCTGGTCGATTGGGAGGGGTATGGTCCTGAGGAGAGAAGTTGGGTTCCCTCCCGGGATGTCCTGGATCCTTCACTCATCGATGATTTCCTCCGGTCCCGCCAGTTGCCCTCAGGAGCGCCAGGAGGCGCTCGTTGAGAGAGGGGTACTGTCATGATCCTGGTCTTTTCCTCTGTCTCTGTCTCCCTCTTGTGATCACTTACTCACTCTATCACGCACACTCCTCCGCTCATTATCACTTTCAGCTGTCTCCCCTTCCATTCCCTCACCTGTCCCTCTTTTGCCCTTGATTGTCTCTGCTTCTTATTCTCTCTTTCTAGCCCTGTCTCATTGTCGGATTATTCGATGACCTTTCGTGAGACACGTCTGTTTCCTAGTCCTGTCCTGTCTTGTCCGTGGATTGTTTAGTCTTTATTGCAACTGTGAGTTATACTGTCATTGGACTGTTTATTATCCGGCTGTGCCTGTTTGCAGAGAACCTGTGCAGCACCTGCCCTTGGCTTTTCACACCGTCGGCGGTCTTCTCTGTTTTGGACTGGGAGTTGGCATCCCGGGACCCCTGCCTCTCCTCTCATGGAGATCTATTGAAAGACTATTTTCTTTATTAAAGACTGTCAATTGCACCCCGCCCTGGTCTACCATCGTTCTTACCTCTTAACATTTATATGTATTTATGTCCCTTGGTCTGAGGGCTACGATTGGCTGTCCTACCTATGTATGTCCTACCCTATGTATTTGCATTCCTCCACCGTTTGCACATCATCATTGCGATAAATTAAGCTATTGCAGACCAAGTGAGAATGAAAGACATTTTTATTGTAATATTATCCACATTGTATTGTAATGTTTTCTCACCAGTGAACAACACATGAGGTGATCTGACAGAGTTGCATTCAACCCTCCACAAACGTCATCTCTTATCGTGTCGCTGGTCTGCCTCTAGCCTGCCTGTGCGTGTTCATGTGTTTTGGAGGAGGCGTGACTTTGGAGAGTGATTTGCAGGGAGGGTGGGATCTTATGCTTTCAATGCTGGCTTGCTATTGATAGCCTTTCTCTCTCTCTAACTGAAATGTCTGTAGATGGAACTCAAAGATGTTTAAATACAATACTTGCGGTTAATGAAAGATGGATTTCAGAGGGACCGGGAGGCGATGAAACCTGCTGAACATTAAAAACCCTTCTAATTACAAAGCAAGAGTATCAGTGTGCGTGCGTGTGTCAAACAGTTAAGATAATGGAGGACCCGTTGATGAGATGTGTTTCACATTCCTACAGAGGTAATGAAGTGGCACAGATGATACACAAACACACACATACCTCAACATCAACATGCTGTTGAAGTGGAAGGAACTGAAGGTCAATATGTCTAAGGCAATTTAGCACAACTAATATAAGGCAGGCTATTAAATGTGAACAGTGTTTGTTGTAATAACCTTTCACATTTACAGAGAAATGTCTCTAGGTTAGGTATGTAACCCTAGTTCCTCGAGGGAATCAGACGCTGTGTCGAAGCACTACAGGGAACATGTCTAGCGTAAGTGACTCTGAATATCGTGTGTAATCAGTCCAATGGAAGAGTGTGACGTCAAGGGCGGGGAGACGTAAGCGACCAAGAAGCTATAAAAGCACGTGCCGCGCAGCTGGCATCAGCTTCGAGTACCAGCAAGCGTATGCCGGGGGTATGCCGGGGGTATGGCCTCGAGACGCAGAGTCTAGCTCCCTCGAGGAACTAGGGATACATACGTAACCTAGAGACGTTCCTCTTCAGGTACTTGAGCTGCGTCGAAGTGCTACGGGGAATGATGTACCCACGCTGCTAGACTACCAAATCCCTGCCTAGTGTGTACCCGAAGAGCACAGCTTAGGATGAGAGGACTGAAGTGCCTGGAGTGACTGGCATATCTAAGCCATAGAACTTTGTAAAAGTGGAAGGTGTGGACCACCCCGTGGCATTGCAGATGTCCAGCATGGACACACCTGCTAGAAAGGACTTGGAGGCCGCCATACCCCGAGTAGAGTGAGCCTTGACTCCAGCCAGCGGGGGCATACCAGAGGACTCATAGGTGGCGTTGATAGTCTCAACTATCCAATGACTAATAGTCGGCTTAGAAGCAGGAAAGCACCTCTTGGGGGGACCGTAGCATACAAGCAATTGGTCCGTTTTTCTCCACAGGGAAGCTGTGTGGACATATGCATCCAGTGCTCGAACTGGACACATACAATTTAGCTTCTCTTGGTCGGGCTCCCGAAAGGGAGGAGGCCAGAAGGCCTGCAGCACTACAGGTTGTGGTATGATAGAGGGAACCTTAGGAACATATCCCGCTCGAGGGTATATGAACACTTTGGTCATGCCAGGTGCAAAATCAAGATAGGTAGGGGCCACTGAGAGGGCCTGTAAATCTCCTACTCTCCTCAGAAAGGTAATAGCCAGCAGAAAGGTGGTTTTAAGGGTCAGATGTCTGTCTGAAATATCTTGAATCGGCTCGAAAGGAGTTTTGCAAAGAGCTTCTAACACCACAACCAAGTCCCACGGGGGAATACGGGACTGTACTGGAGGTCTCAGCCTCAGCGCACTGCGGAGGAAACATGTAACTAAGGGGTGTCTTCCCAAAGACTGACCATCGAGAGGGACATAGTAGGCCGCAATGGCCGCCACGTAAACCTTCAGCGTGGAGTGGGTCAACCCTGCAGAGAGCCTGGCTTGTAGAAACTCCAGAACTGTACCAACTGGGCAGTTAGCTGGGTCAAGCTGGTGGTCTCTGCATCATGAGGTTAAGAGTTTCCACCTCAGGGTGAACAGTACTTGTTGAGGGAGCTCTGGCTTGGAGGATGGTCTCAACAATGGTTGACAACTCTCGGTTGAGAGTTGAGTTGTAACCTATGAGTTGTGCCCCCTCAGGGGCCACACCCACAATTTCCAAAACTCCGGGCGAGGGTGAATTATCGTGCCCTGCACCTGAGAGAGTAGGTCTGTCCTAATTGGTATCTCCCATGGAGAGCCATCGAGGAGCGAGACCAGATCTGCGAACCATACTCGGCCCGGCCAGAACAGGGCTACTAACAACAGTCGGACCCCGTCCCAGCCAGAACTCCTGGGAGCAGAACAATAGGGGAAAAGGCATACAGACAAAGCCTCGGCCAGGTCTGTACCATAGCATCCAGTCCCAGAGTAGCTGGATTGTGATGTCTCATGAGTCACAAAGAGATCTACTTGAACTCTGCCAAAAATTCTCCATATCTACTTCACCACCTCGGGGTGAAGTTTCCATTCCCCAGGCCTCGGCCCCTGCCTCGACAGTATGTCTGCTCCCAAATTTAATTTCACAGGAATATACACTGCTCTTAATGAGAGGAGTTTGCCCTGGGACCACACAAGGATCTGGTGCGCCAGCTTGTACAAGGGGCGAGAACGCAGACCTCCCTGGTGGTTGATGTAAGAGACCACCGATGTCTTGTCGGTGCGCACCAACACATGGTGACCCCTTAGGTCTGGGAGGAAGTGCTTTAGTGCACGATAAACTGCTAGTATCTCTAGACAATTGATATGCCATGTCAGATGGCGACCGCTCCACAGACCACGGGCAGGGTGGCCACTCATGACCGCACCCCAACCAATGAGGGATGCATCCGTTGCTAGTATTACACAGTGACAAGGAGCTCCCAGCACCGGGCCCTGATTCAAGAACCAAGGTTTCTTCCACATTTACAAGGTACGGAGGCAGCGCCACGTGATCTTTATAGTTCGAAGTGGATTGCCCCTCGGGGGAAAATCCCTTGGTCTTGAGCCACCACTGTAGGGGTCTTATGTACAGCAGGCCAAGAGGTATCACATTGGACACAGCTGCCATCAGACTCAATCTCTGAAATTGTTTGACAGTGAGTGACTGGCCTTCTTTAACTCTCTTGACTGAGATGAGGATCGTCTCTAGTGTTAATTTCGTTGACTAAATATTTTCTTCATTATTTTTGTCACAAATATATTTTTGCGGACGAAAACGAAATGAAAACTAAAAAAACTGATGTCACTGATGGAGATTAAAAATATTACTAAATTGATTGACATTATCGTCAACGAATAAAGGACGAGACTAAAATAGACTGTGACGAAAATCCAATCCACAGACGGGAGAGATGCGAGGAATGAACAAAAGAACCGGCAAAACTGAACAGGCGAGACTGCATGATAGAAGAGAACCAATCAGAGCCTGACTTGAAGCGAGACGTGAAGTGATGGTTTTCAGTTTTTGACTGAGCTCCCGGGAAGACGGCATTCGCAGAGGTGATGTCTTAAAGAGTGACAAAATGTCCACAGCTGGGAGAAAAAGAAGGGGAGACTAGTGGGCTCACTTGACGTTTGACGACGAACAAAACAAAACAAAGTGTAAAGCATGCGGAGCGATCATTTGTGGCAAGAACACGAGCCAGACGAGCCACTCTGACATTTTCTCAAAGGTAAATTCACAACGATTTCCTTTTGTTTATTGAGCTAAGAAAAATTGGAAGACTGCAGTGCATAGATGTTGTAGCATTAAATGTTATGAACTGAAAAGTACTGTAAAATAGCCCCTTCTTCAAGTTAGATGAGAGCACCATACTAATATGTAATATTATGCTACATACATTTGATTAATACTAAAGTTTAGTATATTTTATAATGTTCTACTTCTTGACTTGATTTGTTGATATCTCAAATATTTCTAGATTAGTCATGTGAAACATGACTGTTCACATCTTATCATAATACATACTAATCTAGCAATATTATGGTATTTAACCATTGTGCATTGTTCCTATTCACTACCCTTTCATTATGTTCAGGATGAAAACATCCACTCAATTAAACTGCTGTAAAAATGTATCTGATTCAAAAAAAAAATCTTTTTTTTTTTGCATAAATATGTTAATCAACTTCTGTCCTGATCAAAACTACCAAATGTTTAACTCTCTAATTGCCAAGTTCATAAATTATGTCACTGATTTGGGGGGAAAACAAATATAAAAGTAACTGTGGCTGGATTTTTTTTTTATGGGAATGTCAAAGATTATTAGTAACATTGGCTTTGATGCATTTTTAGTTTTTGTGCAGCATTGGATTCAATTTTTTTCTCCCTCATTTATTGTTGGTGGCTGTTTTTGCCCCATTGACTTCCATTATAACTAAATTTTTAGATTGCAAAGCCATGTCACCGTTTAATCAAGCATTCTTGATTGTTGGTGGTTTTCCCTGTTGGGAAGATGTAACATGTTATTTTTTACAGTTGGTCACTAGGTGGGACCATTAACCCTTTAGATAGGCCTGTGCAAAAAACGAAAGGGTAGTGAATTTGCCCACATTGTACTGTTGAGTTTTTTTTTTTAATTTCAAAGCATTTTCCTCGAAATATGGGTCAAAATAAGATTTGTCACCAAAAGAGATTAGATCAAAGACAGAGAAAGTTGTAGCCGAAATAAGACTCAACTTTACCCCCTAGTGGACGAAAATGTCCCCAACAACGCATAAGAGTTAAAACATACAATATTGCTAGACAAATGAATACCTTATAAAATCTTGTTACTTTTTAATCCACCTAGCTGCCAACTTATTAAATATTTACTTTAAATTAAAATGTTTGCACTTATTGTTCAGCTCAGCTGTAAACTTTTAAAACTTTGTGTCAAAATTAACATTGATCGAATCGATACAAGCAGGGGACAGATGTTCCTGCATCACATTTTAATCGGGGTGAAAGTGCAAGGCCAAAGGGAAGTACTTGATATTGGTAAGCTTCGCCCATGAAAGCGAACCTCAGAAACTTCCTTTGTTGTGGAATTTCAGTCTCAGAACTGATAGATTTAAGACCCGCAGATCTATGATCGGATGCAACCCCTGCTGTTTTCTCACCGGGCCATTCGATGTTTAGCTTGGCCACTGCGCAAGTAACCACCTCTAAGAGCTCCTCGTACTGTGGCGAATGGGGTGGCGAATCCCTATCCACAGACTCCACATCGACCTCCTCGGAGGAAGAGAGGCGGAGTGTCGATCCCTCTCCCTGGGTGGAAGGAACCGCAGATCGTTATTCCGACTAAAGAGATTGGGTGCTGGATCTGGCGGAAGTGGAAGGAGACAGGGGCTCGCCCGTCTCCATTCCCTCTGCCAGATCCACTTGCGAACCCCACGAGTGCAGCTGCCATTCTGCCTCAGCAAAAGCGGGGCCCGCATCACGGGGAATGCTGGCGAAGGCTACCTCCTCAAAGAGAGCCCTCCGTGAACGAAGCAGCCGCATCGACAATCTCTCGCAATGTGGGCTCCCTCGAGAGCCGACTCGGCATGCTTCGAACCCAGGCAGACGACTCACAGACTGTGTTTATCCCCGCTCGTAATGTATCGCGGGCAGAGAGGAACACACAGCCTGAAACGCGATCCTTTTAAATGCTTTGTTTTCGCCTTGCTCTTAGACATGTTTTGGAGCTCTACTGGACACACAACAGTAAATAAGACTCACAAGACAAACTGAGGACATTCACACACAGAGCGCTTGCTGAAGACGCGAAGCTGACGCCAGCTGCGCTGCACGTGCTTTTAGAGACTCCTGGTCGCTTACATCACCCCGCCAGTGATGTCACGCTCTTTCATTGGACTGATTACACACGATATTCAGAGTCGCTCTCGCTGCACGCGTTCCCCGTAGATCTTCGACGCAGCTCGAGTTCCTGAACTGCTTAATGTTAATGTTGTGGCACACCTGACTGCATACCTGTAGACAAATAAAAATATAGAAACACAAAATTTAAAGGGATAGTTTAGCCTGAAATGTAAATACTGTCATTATTTACTCATCCTCAACTTGTTCCTGAATGAGTTTCTATGTTCTATTGAAAAAAAGTAGATATTTTGAAGAATGTAGGTAACCAAACAATTCCTGATCCCTGACCTAATTTAAATATGGAAGTCAATGGGGACCTACAAGTCTTTGGTTACTAACATTTTACAAATTATCTTCTTTTGTGTTCAGCAGAAGAAAGAAACTCATACATGTTTGGAACAACGTGAGGGCGAGTGTAGCCTACACGATGACAGAATTGAAATTCTTTGGTGAACGATGACATTAATATGATGCATTTCACTAAATGTGAATTTTCTTCATGACCAACTAATTAATTCATGAATTAACTAACCAACTAATTTCTATTATAAATATTTAGATATTGTACTTATCTTATTTCTTATTTCAAACATACAGTAACAATATTATTGTTTATTGTTTTTTTAGAACAGTTTTGGACTGTTTTCACTTGTAAACGGTGTTTGAGCTGCATATTTCTCTCCTGATTCAGACAAGACGACTTCACTGGAGAAACTATATTAAGGGGGGGGGGGGTGCAATGGTGTTTCATGTATTCAGAGTTGTTCACAGTGTCAAAGAGAGGGATTCTCATGTTAAACATGGCTAAAGTTGTAAAAAATAATGTGGAAGAATGACAGATGTTTTTTTGTGCCGAAAATCTTACTTCTGGGTTGGTACAAGTTTCGGCTGTTTTCAATCAGTCTGTGGCACTGCTCAGGTGTTATGAGAGCCCAGGTTGCTCTGATAGTGCCCTTCAGCTCTTCTGCATTCTTGGGTCTGGCATATCGCATCTTCCTCTTCACAATACCCCATAGATTTTCTATGTTAAGATCAGGCGAATTTGCTGGCCAATTAAGAACAGGGATACCATGGTCCTTAAACCAGGAACTGGAAATTTTGGCACTGTGTGCAGTTCCAAGTCCTGTTGGAAAATGAAATCTGCATCTCCATAAAGTTGGTCAGCAGCAGGAAGCATGAAGTGCTCTAAAACTTCCTGGTATACAGCTGTGTTGACCTTGGACCACAGAAAACACAGTGGATCAACACCAGCAGATGACATGGCACCCCAAACCATCACTGACTGTGGAAACTTTTTACTGGACCTCAAGCAACATGGATTGTGCGCCTCTCCTCTCTTCCTCCAGACTCTGGGACCATGATTTACAAAGGAAATGCAAAATTTACTTTCATCAGAGAACATAACTTTGGACCACTCAGCAGCAGTCCAGTCCTGACACAAAAAATGCGACAGCTGAAACCCATGTCTTGCATACGTCTGTGTGAAGTGGTTCTTGAAGCACTGACTCCAGCTGCAGTCCACTCTTTGTGAATCTCCCCCACATTTTTGAATGGGTTTTGTTCCACAATCCTCTCCAGGGTGTGGTTATCCCTATTACTTGTACACTTTTTTCTACCACATATTTTCCTTCCCTTTGCCTCTCTATTAATGTGCTTGGACACAGAACTCTGTGAACACCCAGCCTCTTTTGCAATGATCTTTTGTGTTTTGCCCTCCTTGTGTCTTTTGGACAACTGTCAAGTCAGCAGTCTTCCCCATGATTGTGTAGCCTACAGAACTAGACTGAGAGACCATTTAAAGGCTTTGCAGGTTTTTTGAGTTAACTAGCTGATTAGAGTGTGTCACCAGGTGTCTTCAATATTGAACCTTTTCACAATATTCTAATTTTCTGAGATACTGAATTTGGGATTTTCCTTAGTTTCCAGTTATAATCATCAAAATTAAAATAAATAAACATTTGAAATATATCAGTCTGTGTGTAATGAATGAATATAATATACAAGTTTCACTTTTTGAATGGAATTAGTGAAATAAATCAACTTTTTGATGCTATTCTAATTATATGACCAGCACTTGTAGATGCTAAAAAATAAATAAATAAATAAATTGCTGGTTTGTGCAAAACAACATGTCACTCAATATAACAAACAGAATATTTTTAAAAAGAAGCAATGTCATAATGGATATCTGTGCATGAAAGAGAGATTTGAAAGGGGAATGAGAGAGAGAAGGAAAGTCTAGCCAAAGCCTGGATCACTCATTTTTATTCACTATGTTTCTCTTGTTTTACGGCCCCATTCACCCTCAATCAAAAATTGAAAAGCACTTGAGTCCTGTGGTGAATTAAAGCTTAGACTCCAGCGACCGGCCCCTGTTGCTTCATCAGCCTATGAGTACACCGAAGCCCACAGCAGCAGCGACACACCGCATGAGAATCTGTCCTATGGTGCCACACACTGTGAAGCAATTCTGAGGAACAGAAAGTAAGCTGTGTGTCAATCACCACAGAAAGAGCCAGAAACAGAGGGTTTGTTTGGATTGTTTTCTTCAGGACCTACTAGAGTTCAAAGATCAAGATAATTTAATTCAAGCCTGTGCATTAAATGGGCATCGTGCCTGAAGCATTTGTGTTTTTTTTTTCTTTTCTTTTCTGTCATTTGCTCAATACATAAACAAATAAATATACACATTCTCTATCTCTCCCCCCTCCCTCCCTCCCTCCCTCCCTCTCTCTCTCTCCAACACACACACACACACACACACACACATAAACACTCACACAGTTTAAAAGCAGTCATTTGATAAAAAATACAGTAAAAACAGTACAATTGTGAAATATTCCCATAATTTAAAATAGCCATTTTCTATTTTAATATACTTAAAATATATTTGATTCCTGTGATGTAAAGCTGAATTGACAGCAGCATTACTCCAGTCTTCGGTGTCACATGATCCTTTAGAAATTATTCTAATATACTGATTTCATGCTCAAGAAACATTTCTCATTTTTCCCAACACAATTTTTTAGGATTCTTTGATGAATAAAATATTCATATTTATTGGAAATAGAAATCTTTGTACAAATTTAAAATTTCTATACTGTCACATTTGATCAGTTGAATCTGTCCTCTCTGAATATAAATATTAATTTAATTAAAAAATATGTCCATATTTTTTTTATAATAAACAAAAATTTAAGTAAACAAGTAAAATATGTATTTAATGGCAAACATGCCCTGTCATGAATATGATGTAAGAATGTAAATGTGTGTGTGTGTGTGTGTGTGTGTTTGTGTGTGTGTGTGTGTGTGTGTGTGTGTGTGTGTGTCTGTGCTCTTGTTTTTGTGACATATCAGGACACAAATCTATAAAATGACATGGGTATGACACAGGTATTACAAGGAGAGGGTGACTTATGAGGACATAACCCGTGTCCCCATTTTTCAAAACACTTATAAATCATACAGAATTAGTTTTTTTTTTTTTTGAGAAAGTAATAATGCACAAAGTTTCCTGTGAGGGTTAGGGTTAGGTGTAGGGTTGGTGTAGGGCCATAGAATATACAGTTCGTACAGTATAAAAACCATTACGCCTATGGGATGAACCCACTTTTCACAAAAACAAACCTGGGCATGTTTTTGTGACATATCAGGACACAACTCTGTATAATGACATGGGTATGACACAGGTATTACAAGGAGAGGGTGACTTATGAGGACATAACCCATGTCCCCATTTTTCAAAACGCTTATAAATCATACAGAATGAGGTTTTTTTTGAGAAAGTAAAAATGCAGTTTCCTCTGAGGGTTAGGGTTAGGGGTAGGGTTGGTGAAGGGCGATAGAATATACAGTTTCTACATTATAAAAACCATATCGCCCATGAGATGTCCCCACTTTTCGCAAAAAACAAACGTGTGTGTGTGTGTGTGTTTATTTAGTTCATAAAAATCATAATTTAACTTTTTCATGAGCTTTTGGGGTGCAGTTTAAATCAGAATGGTATTTATAAAAGCCACTTAGAACTTTGACAGTTAAAACTCCTTTAATATATCACATGTTTGCTTGTATTTCTAAAATCTCGAAAGTGTCCCTCATTAATGGTAATAAATTTTAAGACAAAATAAATACGTAGTTTTAAGATGTGGATGTTCAAAAAAAAAATTTGCAAAAAATTTCAGCCTTAATGTGTGTTTGTGCAGCCAGCAGAGCTTGAGGATCATCCACTGTGTATTTCTGCTCACTTCTCCCCACTGAATGATTCTACTGCAAACAGACCAAATACATTTATAAACCCTGATAATCCACAGTGTCACCATCTGCCTTATGGTGTTTAATACAAACTTTTGTCCAATCTTTGGGAAAGGAGGATGAGATTATCCAGCACATTACTCATATTAAGAGCGTTTCTCTTTGCTAGCATTCACCAGCATCAGACTTTCACTGCAGGTTAATAGAGGTCTCTGTATTACATCTGCAATTCTGAAAACGTCATATGCAACTGAATATAGCTACACTGCATTATAACAAAACAGGCTGGCTATATATCCCTCACAATCCCTGTAAATGATTCCTCATATCACTACTCTTAGAGATGCATACAGGTTTATAGTAACCTCCAGATGATTATGTATCAGATTTAATTGACAGGTTTATGACTTCCTGGTGGTAAAGAGGAAAAAGGTTTCTCTTCATTTCAGAGACGTATCAAGGTATGTTGCGAAAGAAGAGAAATGCCAGACTTCATGTTGACTTAATAATAATCTCAATAATATTTTATGATGGCAATAATGTAGTAAGAGAACTTGAATCTTGTAAGACTAAAAATCTTATAAACCCTAAACTTTTGAACAGTAGTGTATAGTTTTTTTTTCTTTTTTCTAACTACAATTACAACAGTAATTTATTGACAGTCACAATAACAGTTTATTTATCTCAATGATCGATGCTATGTTCAATTTCCAGACTAATGGAAGCTTTACACAAGCATGCCAAGGTCTACAAGGTCTGAACCAAAACAAATTACCCATAATGCACCTGCCCACTATGGATAACCATCCACTAGGGGTGACCCCGAATAGTCGACAATTCGATGCTTTGATTCGAGGAGCCTGATTTAACTACCAATCTCACAGTCGAATATTCGGGGGGTGTTATTGATAATGCCATTCTGACTATATAGCGCACAGCATGAGCAGGACAAACTACAATGCAGAATATTAATAATTATGACTGGACTGTCACACCTATACCATTATAATGAGAAGACCATTATAATAAAACGCTGTGAATTTTTAGAGTTTGGCTGCTGTGTTTCTGCGCATTGTTTTGTGAAGAACGCGTTCCACAATAGGAGTTCGCATTCAGAGCCACACACACACATTCATTTGCATACAGGCTCTTTTTGCATATAGCCTAGAAGTCTTAATATTATTAGTTAGTTATGTTGTCTAAATAACGAAGCATTTTCTACAATAAATTATGAGTTTAATCCCATTGATTAAAAACGTTCTATCAAATGCTCACTCTACTGGTCATCTTCAGCGCGCGCAGCTCAAAACAAAAATGCAGAACATTAATAACTATTGTCATATAGGCTAACTTTATAATGAGTTAGCACTATTGTGTAAATTGTGAATTGTTAGGGTTTCGCTGACATTTAGTGTTAACTATCTTTTAATCAAAACATAAAAACATTATTTACCCTGTTTGTACCGTATCTGCGAGACATTTGTTACACATTTTCCCTGTGTGTTAACATCAGTAATTATGGCTGTCTAATGTGTTACTTGACTCAATGTATTTTGCCCCGCCCCCAAACATATGATTTGACTATTAGTCGAATATCAGCAAGATTCGAAAATTCAGATTTGACTATGAAAATCCTTAGTCGGAGACACCCCTACCACCCACTATGGGCAAACATAAAGCTTAGTACCTGTGTGACAGATTTGTTGAGAACTACAATCTTTTTGTGCTCTCTGCAGTGCAAGTCCAACTCTACCAGTAGAAATAAATAAAGAAAAGACCATGCCTAGTAAGCTTTAAAAATCCAATGTTTCCAACAAATCCAATGTTTTAGCATTTTTTTGTTTAAAAAATTTACTTATCAGCCCTTAGATTAACCACGTATAAACTTGTAAAATCACTTGTTTATTAATGTGTTTCGAATGAATCATTTGAGTGAATGATTCAATGACCCAACTTAAGACATTCTCTTGTTTAATTTATGAAAGTATCAACATTTTGAAACAAATAATTTGAATAAATGACCAGTGGTGGATGAAGTATAGATATCAACCCTCTAGATTGTGAGTAGATCACTCGCATACGTGACTAAATAACGTCTATCATTAGCCATTGGCTAGTAAATTCATAGCTTTTATTCACCAGTGTGTGAGTTGGAGGCTAATTATGCGTTTAGCACATATCATCATTATTAAATTGTGCTTTATTATCACATTATCATAATATAATGCTTGATTGACTAATGCTAAGAGTGTACATTCAGATATTTAAGAAGCTGTGCCATTTTACAAAGAGAAGCTGATTTGGTGGAATCATGTGTGTGTGTGTGTTTTTTGTGTGTGTGTGTGCGTGTGTGTGTGTGTGTGTAAAGGGGCAGATATATTACCAGAAAATGACTTTGGTAGAAGTAAAAAAGGTACAATTTGTAAGATATTTGCAGTAAAATATCCAAAAACCATTAGGCTAGTGTTGTATATTTTGTCCAGCTGATTGCTAACAATATCTCTAATGTTTTCAACTACTTGTAAATCATGAGAAAATTCCCATTATAAACAGTGACACGGGGCAGTGCAGTTGCCTGTCAATGACGTTAGTGACCCTTTGTTACCGCCTTTACTGACGTAGAAACCACATGACAACAGTGTCGTGGACAAATGCCGAAGTAGCTTCGTGACAAACTTCAACTAGAAAGAGATGCCGATCTCGCTTGTGTTTTACTCGACAGGTGAGTTGTTCTGATTTGTATCTTTACAGAAAACGTATACTATTATAACGATCAACAAGATCAGTATTACGGGGCATAGATGCCAAACGCGGGGGATCGCGTCTCTAGACCTGCGCAAGGACATGTCTGATTCATAGTCTGATCGCGTCTTTGCATTGACTTTGTATGTAATCTACTCACGCAAATCGTTGAAATCAGTTTAAATCCATGATTTATCTTTCTGTCTGATTGATGGCCGTCAGCGGTTGGGTAGAAGACAACAAATCCCATCATCCCACGCTCCTTCTTAGCGTCATCAAACCACGCGATTGTTATTGTTTTGATAGTGTGCCCTCTAGTGGCAGGTCCTACAACCTGTGCCTTTAAGGTCACCATTTAGAATATTACAATTCTTACTTTTACAGCATTTAGAGTAAACATTTTAAAATATTTGATTGTACTTAAGTATGAAAAGTTTAATATTGATAAAAATACTTAAGTATTGAAAGTAAAAGTACAAGTAAATTCAAAATAGAAAATAAGCAAATAAATATTACATATTTTTCTATACACAGCTTGAGCAGCAAGATGGTGTTCTGTTTAAATTTTAGATTTTGATTTCACAGGCAACAATGGTGCACATGCTCTAACGCCATGGTGAAAGTTCGAGCAAAACATTCAAACCTTTCTGTCTTTGGCTGCACAGATGAGCACAGAACAGTATTCAGTAGAGGTGTGACAATATATCCATGAACCGTGTTCTCTATGAAGATGGGGAAACAGGAGGAACCGAAGGATAAACAGGTTTCCAGGAACTGTATTAGCGCTGCTGTTCTATATATATTTAGATATATAATATCTTGAGCCATATACTGTGATTCATATCATATTGTGAGGTACCCTGCAATTCCCACCCTACTATTTAGAGTCCAAGCCTCAGAGCAGTCAGAGAAGTGGATTTATTTATTTATTTAAGGTATATTGCTGCTGCCATACAGATCTAAAATAAACATGCTATTTATTTCCCAGCTGTTTACCCTCACAGACATAACCGACTGTTTTTGTAACTCATGTGTGTTTTTAATGTAAACTTGTGTGAGAATGAGAACTAGTTTAGTAATGTTACTCACATGCTGTGTGTGGTGGCTGCTTTCTGTCTGTGTGCTTCAGATGTGTGCTCTCAAAAAACCTATATCAGAAATTTAAACTAAAATGGTTTAAAACGCATGATTTCAGTGCGATAAACATGATAATCAGAACAAAAACAGGTAAGAGCTGTAACAATGCATCTCTATTCTGGAAAAGGGGGCGGGGAGCAGCAGCTGATTTGCATTTAAAAAGACAGGCACGAAAAACAGCATGTTTCTGCTTCCACTCAGAATAGGCATTTTCAAAATAAAATAATTCATTTGTGAGGTAATTTGAGCTGACACTTCACAGATACATTCTGGGGACACCTGAGACTTTATTACATATTGTAAAAAGGGGCATAATATGTCTCCTTTAAAACATAAACATATAATTGAAATGTGATAAAGTTGACAGTAGGTGGCAGCAAGTCACCGTTTATATATATATATATATATATATATATATATATATATATATATATATATATATAAACATACATGGCATTCTGAATGCAAATAATAGACTAAGGGTTCGATTGAATCGAACTGTTTTGACTCTAAAGCTTTACAATCAGAAGCTCCTCTCAGTTGTACCCCATTTAAACAGAATAATCATCTTCAGCTTAGTCTCACATATATAGAGAGAAATTTGACTAAACTGAACGTGGTCTCAGTTGTTGATTCTCACCCTGTATCTTACAGTAAAACCATTTTTTTCCAAAGTTGAGTGCATGGAGGGGCTTTTTAAAAGACCTTCAGGACTTTAAGTGGTGAAACAAAATGCAATCTGCGATGGCCTTTCATTCAAGATCATTACGAATCTTGAATACTGCCAGAGGAATGCGTGTGGGAACGTGTTATAAAAATCAGGGTCAAGGTTTGTTAGTAACCTGAGTGTGGGACATTGGAGGTGAAGTTACTGTGTTCTGGCTCAGTTCCTTTGAGACAGGTCTGGAAGTAAAAGCCGCCTCTCTCTGAGGATACGTTCATTCGCTTCACTGTGTAATAGAGCTAAAAGGCCCTCCACCGAATGTCTCCAGAGACTGAGACAGATTGGGAGAGAGGAGTATAATTGGCCACAGGAATAAGCAGGGTTCTGAATTGTATGGAATTTGTTAATTTCTCATGGGCAAACTCACAAAAGTTTCTGCTTGAGCATCAAAACTGTCCTTCTCATATAATTCTGAATATACATCTATATTAAGGAGTTGTTTTGGAAGTAGAACATAAGCAAAAGGAATGCATCTAAAATGCTATTACCTCTCAAAAATATTCAGCTAATTAAACTCAATATTTCCTTTAAATATAGTATATAAATTACTATTTGGAAAGGATGAGTCTCTCTTTTCATTCTACAGTCTAAATGAAGAAGTAGTTGAAACCAAAGTCTGTAAATGAGTAGCTGAAATACCTTTGAGAAGAAGTTCACACACACACACACACACTTAAAACTCTTAAAAATGATTTAAATAAATGGTGACAAGTCGGAACACAAAATGTATATTTCAGCTGTGCTTTCATATCCATATATATTCTTTTCCACTAAATTCCTGTATTAATAAAAGCAAAAGTCTGTGGACATGTTTTGCGCCACTTACCCAACCTTTGTGCCATATCATTGACTCGCTCCTGCAAAAATCACCATAGTTACACAACATGCTAATTCGTTTTATATATTTAATTATTTATTTTACCTTACCCTTCCGGATTTAATAAACTGTAAGGGCTTCAGCTCGGAGCTTTTGTCTTCACAATGCATCTCATTTTCCTTCAGCAAGGGTTGCATGTGTAGAGGTGACCGGTTTGTTCAACAGCATCTTTGTTATTAGCTCAGATGCTAATCAGATCGTTCCCAGGGGGCATTATCAGGGAAAAGAGCAGACGGAACTCCATGTGTTTTAAAAACCATTTGACAAAGCCCTCTAGAGCACAGGAACGTACAGGGCTAGGTGAATGTAAAAGAGGGGCTAAAAAGAGTGAATACTCATTTAGACTGAAATATTTCACAAGAGCTGAACAGTGTGTGTGTGTGTGTGTGTTTGTGTGTGTGTGTGAACCTTCATCTAACTTCACTTCATCTACTCATTAAGATGAACAAATGGCTCTGCCTTACGGCATTTCACTCAGTGGCTGTTTTTAGAAACATTCAGTTTAGGAACATGAGATGAGATTAATTTTAAACTGTGTAGGTATTCAGTTGGCCAATATAGAGTATGAAATGTCTTTGTTTCCCATTTTCAAATGTAAAAACCTATAACAAGATCAGTTTTGCTTATCTTGCTGAAAAGACCAAATAACACCAGCATGAAAGCTGGTTAATCTAGTGGAGTATAGCCATGCATTTTCTTTATTTGGATGAATGGACTTTTGTTGTAAGGACAGGAATCTCAGGTTGCATTAAAAATAGCTCAATTTGTATTTTGAAAATTAACCAACATCTTATTTGTTTGGAATGACTGAGTCAAACTATTTTTAGATAATGTTTGATATAATGTTTGACATAACCTATATATTGCAGCATGAACCCGTGCACTCTCTGAAAAGCATAATGAATTTCATTTTTGTCACTCTGCTGCATTACTAATTTAAACAAAACAGGTGCATCATTGGTTTATAGATTTTTGCTTTTTCACATAGGTCAAGTGCCTTCATTTCTGGAGAAGAAATGTAGGATTTCGGAGAGAATTAACCAATTAGCGGCATGAGTCACATTTAAATGAACTGTAAACATGATTATCAGCTCTGCAGCCTTACTCTATTTTAGTACACTGTTTGCTCTAATAAACTTAATGCAGTAGCTTAATGATGTGCATAAATGCCTTAGCTAAATATGTCCTATCTTTACAGCTGTTTGCAACACAGAAAACTCTCTGGTTTGATGCTGCAAATACACCTTGTTTTAATGTTCTTCTGTGTCTGAAGGAGACATTAGTTTTCCAGTGCAAACCACAATTTTAAGACTATTGTAAGACTAAGAGAAGATCTCAGACATGAAATCAATATGCACATCTAAATATGCTGTACTAGAAAAGAAGCAGAATGGATTTTCACATGAAACCTTAAATGGTGAAATTTTGTAAGCGTGGTTCTGCTTAAGCATGTCGAGCCTTTCTTTGGTTTTCCACTGCATTATTTTTAATTCGACTCAAACCCTAGGCTTACTACTGCCCTAAAAAGTCCCAGGCTGTAACTAGCTACATTCATCTTCTCCATACTTCATCTGTCCATAACATGGTTTCACACACATTCCAGCTGTCATGTTTCAACCAATCACTGTTGAAAAACAGAAACAGCTTTTGCCAAAATTAATGGCCCACTTATAGATAAAACATAGGGTTATGTGCAGTAAACACACCATTTTTGACAAGGGCAGACATGTTGGGAAATTCTGCACTATTTCACTTTTTTAGTTATCAATTTCACCAAATGGATTTGCAAACATCTGAGCAGAAATAACTCTGTTTGCAGTAACTGCTTTTGAAACAGGTTTCTTACTCTACACATTTGCTACGATAGGTTAGTTTAAGAGCTGTGTCTTTACAAGAAGATTGAATGATTTTGAATTTTCTGATGACTCAGACATGTTTATTTTTATTTTAAAACATCTTGACATTTGAAAGTGACATGACATACAGCCAAGTATGGTGACCCATACTCAGAATTCATGCTCTGTATTTTAATCATTCAAAGTGCACACACACACACCATAAACACACCCGGAGCAGTGGGCAGCCATTTATGCTGCGGTGCCTGGGCAGCAGTAGGGGGTTCAGTTCCTTGCCCAAGGGTACCTCAGTCATAGTATTGCTGAGACTCAAACCCACAACCTTAGGGTTAGGAGTCAAACTCTCTAACCATTAAGCCACAACTTCCCACGATTTCTAACTATCATGTCTTCCCTCCTTTTACAGCATTAGCATTTTAATCCATCTTGTCCTGGGAACTATAAGGTTCACTTAAAGTGGGAAGTAAATTAAACGTCTTTTCCAACTTTAGAACTATATACAGTCATTCACAAATAATTATTTATTAGACAGAATCTGTTCCAATATTTGCACATCTCCATCATTTTCTATCCCTCTCATCTGCCACAACTGGACCTACTTTTAGCAGGTGTGCCATCAGTGCTGGAGTTTTTTCCATTAAAACTTTGATGCGCATCATCTCAGTTTATTACGGCAACATAACAAAAAATTTGATCACAAAACAAGCAGGAAAAAAGGCATTACATACAACAAAAAAAAGGTCATAATATTTACATTTAAATAGTTAAGATCTCAGCAAAAATATAACTTGCAAATTAATATTTTTGGTCTGCCATTGCTGCAACTACACAAACTAGCTGGGGACTGTTTTCAGGCACTGTGTAATATCATTGCGCCTGCTGCATCCATAGTACCGCAACAAAGTTCCTTGATTATTACTCTGGAATGAGAGTATAGTTCCTAGCTATATCAGCCTAGAAAATCACAACTTTTCATTGTCCGTCAGTCTTAGTACACGATGTAACTACAGAAGAGTCAAGTTTTAAATAGGAAAAATATAGAAAGTCTTTGTTCAATTTTTAGCAAGATGCTAACGGTCTAATCAGATTCAATGATCTATTATAAGCTAAGCTTAACATGCTACACTACCACCAGACCCGGAGATCGGCTGAATGGATTCAAAACTCTAGGGGAGCTGGAAAATGAGCCTATTTTCAAAAATTACAATAATATAAAATTTTGGGGGTATGAAACATTGAATTGAGATTTCTGTTTTAAAATATTCATAATATTGATAATCATGATAACTTTGGTCACTATAATCGTTGTATGAAATTTTCATACCATTATATCCCTATTAGACACGTCTTATCAAAAAATGTGGATAGAAGCAAGCATGCATGGATGTATATGGATCGATGGTACTGGGTTTAATTAATTCATCATATTTTAAAAAAAAAATTACCAAGCTGGAGAAACACTACATTTCCCAGAATTACCTTTGTTAAATTGTAATCTGCCAAACTCTGTTACACATTTTAATCTGGGTGCACCAAGAATTAGAGAGGTTTACATTTCTACTGAAACATCTAATCCATTCTGAATTATTACTAAATTGATAATTATAAATTCAAGAAGATCCTGATGAATTCAATGAATGTTTAGAGTTCAATACTGATTGTTAAATCAGTATCATACTGTCAGTCATGGCAAAATGCTGATTACTACAGAAAATCATATTAATTAATCCTTTAGTTAAAAAAAAAAAAATTGTGCCCAATTAACTTATCTGTGTAAATCCCACCCGAATTACATCAGTAATGCAGAACCAGTGGCAAAATTCATTCACCTAGACAAGTATTCCCAGCACAAAAAGAATGATTTAGATGACTTAACAAATCAAATAATAAATGGGGATTTCATGAATAATTCACAAAAGTGTTTTAACAAAACATGAGCTTCACATTTTTGCTCTCAAACCCTCCGGGAAAGCTCCCGCTGTTTACTTCTGTACTTCCAGCAGACAAAAATGTGTTACTGTTACAGCGATTGTTGCTTTCTTAAAAACAATGAAAGACTAGCTGAAATAATTTTCTGTGGCAGTCGACACTATGCCACGAATGCTGCGACAGAGCTTGACCTTGAATATTCCTTCAAGATTCACTGATTAAATCAATACAGGAAGCTTCAGAATTGCATACGGATGATCAATGATGACCCTCTGTCTATCTCATTACTGACCACCTGACCCTGACCAGAGAGGAGACGGATGTTACCACTGCACCTAAAACTCCTCCTATTCGGTAAATGTCTTAAGACTCCTCTGGCATTTCTCGATGGCTAGTTTAGCCTGAAATGTCACCGCAATAAATAGACAGTTGGTCAAGGGTGTCAGGAAATGTCGAGCTGTAGGAGGGGAAGAAAAAAGGCAGCATGTGACCTTTCAGTTCGCCAGTAACCTATAAACACCCACACAACACCATTTACACAACCTGCCTTTTGGGCCGTGTTCTTTCCAACTTGGATTAAACTCTGGCTCTTTTCTTTTTTACTTCTTTGCTATTACTCTTTCAGTATTCTTTGTGTAAATGTTAGCTTTTGAATTTTCACATCTACTGCTGCTCTGAAACATGACTTGAAGCTTGAACCGGGGAGACATGAGACTTTTGGGGGAAGGCAACAGCAGAACTTGGACTGTACAGACTTACAGAACCAGAAGACCGGGGACTGATTAAAGGAAACAGACAAAATATAGATCACCACAGAAAACATTTGTCAGGGGGATCTTTGCTTCTCCCACCAAAAACAACAGTTTTGTTTTTAATTTGCAAAAGATTCTCCAGTTCTCCAAGAGGAAACAAACTTTTCCCGAGGCTCCTCTGGGTTGGAGGTCAGCCTTTGAGCTTTACAAAGAATGTGACATATCAAAAGACCAGAACAGAGAACAAGTCAACTCAAACCCTTCCAGAAAAATACATCCCAACTGGGTAACGTGTTACTCCCAGTCATACATCATTCCCACAACACTTCAGATGGTGGGGTGGAATGAGCTTGCATAAAAGCAAAGCATTACGACCAATGCCCTGCTTGAAAAGGGGAGGCCCTCCGAGAAGTTAGTCTCACACTTAATATTTTTATGACTATTCGCCTTTTCTCTTTCATTGAAGAGAGGGGCGGAGTGAGCAGCAGATCATTTTCATTTAAGGAGACATGCATCAAAATGGGACGCTGTGATGAGAGCTGTTTTTGACAAGGTTAAAAAAGTGTTGTTTTACACAACCATTGAGGAATTTTCACCAAAGATATGTTAGAGACATTTCACAAAGACCCTAAAGCATGCATGACTCGTCAATATGGGCAGGTACATATTATAATACAGCATTTTATGCATGCTCTCCGAGCCTGTAAATCAACATATGCACGCCACAGGATAATGCAAGGACATCTCTGAATTTTTTTTTACCGCATGTGTTCAGAGATTAGAATATAAAGTTCACAAAATGTTTTTCATATATTAGTGCTATGACCCAGAATCTGTCCCACCTAAATTTACAGTCAGGAGTCGTTACTGTCCTAAGGTATCAAACCAACTTGTGGATAAGGGGCATCCAATGTCCCCTTTGATCAATGTTTATTATTTTCATGCTAGAAGGATTTTGTGATCATGTGACACTGACGCCTTGAGTAATGATGCATTCATGATTCATTTTTAATACTGTATATACAGGTGCTGGTCATATAATTAGAATATCATCAAAAAGTTGATTTCACTAATTCCATTCAAAAAATGAAACTTATATATTATATTCATTCATTACACACAGACTGATATATTTTAAATGTTTATTTCTTTTAATTTTGATGATTATAACTGACAACTAAGCACAATCCCAAATTCAGTATTTGAGAAAATTAGAATATTGTGAAAAGGTTCAATATTGAAGATACCTTGTGCCACACTCTAATCAGCTAATGAACTCAAAACACCTGCAAAGGCCTTTAAATGGTCTCTCAGTCTAGTTCTGTAGGCAACACAATCATTAGGAAGACTGCTGACTTGACATTTGTCCAAAAGATGACCATTGACACCTTGCACAAGGAGGGCAAGACACAAAAAGGTCATTGTAAAAGAGGCTGGCTGTTCACAGAGCTCTGTGACCAAGCACATTAATAGAGAGGGAAGGGAAGGAAAAGATGTGGTAGAAAAAAACTGTACAAGCAATAGGGATAACTGCACCCTGGAGAGGATTGTGGAACAAAACCCATTCAAAAATGTGGGGGAGATTCACAAAGCGTGGACTGCAGCTGGTGTCAGTGTTTCAAGAACCACTACACACAGACGTATGCAAGACAAGACATGGGTTTCACCTGTCGCACTCCCTGTGTCAAGCCACTCTTGAACAACAGACAGTCTAAGAAGTGTCTCGCCTGGGCTAAAGACAAAAATGACTGGACTGCTGGTGAGTGGTCCAAAGTTATGTTCTCGGATGAAAGTAAATTTTGCATTTCCTTTTGAAATCAGAGTGCCAGAGACTGGAGGAAGAGAGGAGAGGCACACAATCCATGTTGCTTGAGGTCCAGTGTAATGGATGTAATGGGGTGCAATGTCATCTGCTGGTGTTTGGTCTGCTGTGTTTTCTGAGGTCCAAAGTCAACGCAGCCGTATACCAGGAAGTTTTACATCACTTCATGTTTCCTGCTGCTGACCAACTTTATGGAGATGCAGATTTCATTTTCCAACAGGACTTGGAACTGCACACAGTGCCAAAGCTACCAGTACCTGGTTTAAGGACCATGGTATCCCTGTTCTTAATTGGCCAGCAAACTCGCCTGACCTTAACCCCTTAGAAAATCTATGGGGTATTGTGAGGAAGAAGATGCGATATGCCAGACCCAACAATGCAGAAGAACTAAAGGCCACTATCAGAGCAACCTGGGCTCTCATAACACCTGAGCAGTGCCACAGACTGATGGACTCAATGCCACGCCGCATTGCTGCTGTAATTCAGGCAAAAGGAGCCCCAACTAAGTATTGAGTACTGTACAGGCTCATACTTTTCATGTTCATAATTTTAGTTGGCCAATATTTCTAAAAATCCTTTCTTTGTATTGGTCTTGTATTGATTCCAGGGAACACATGTTAGGAAACTGAATGCAATGTAAGTCGCTTTGGATAAAAGTGTCTGCTAAATGCATAAATGTAAATGTAAATGATCTTAAGTTAAGAATTTGGGATTTTCCTTAGTTAGTTATAATCATCAAAATTAAAAGAAATAAACATTTGAGATATATCAGTCTGTGTGTAATGAATGAATATAATATACAAGTTTCACTTTTTGAATGGAATTAGTGAAATAAATCACATTTTTGATGATATTCTAATTATATGACCAGCACCCGTATAAAAGATTGAAATTGTAAAACTATTTCAAAATATTACTTTACTATATTTTCAACCTAATAAATGCCACTTCGGTGAGCATGAGACTTCAAACACTTTTCATTGTATGTTCTAACTTTTAACACATTTACCTAATTTGACATTCTAAAAAAATATCAACAAAAGAATACATATTGTACAAAAGCATATATCCAAAGATACCAAAACATATGTGCAAACTCCACTATATAATAATATTTGGGTAAAAAGGAAGCATGTATTTCCTTTGATAACTCACTTGTGCAATCCTCGGTTTAGTTGACTCAATATGATCACAGGTGTGTAAAAATATATGTCAGTGATCAACCAATTGTTATTTTAAAGAACATTTACCAATTTCTGATGTCTTAGCCCATGGAAATCAGTTCGTCACACGGATGGAGGAGAGGCCAAAAGCAGCACTCTCAAGTGTTATCTTTGGCTTTTGTGGTTAATGGGGAGAGACGGACCACTGAAAGGAAGTTTCCTTCAGTAAAGGAAGTAAAGGAAGCACATCCAACCACACACAGTATAGTTCTTCTCTCCTCCAGCCTTGTAATTTCCATTCACCTCAATAGACGTTCACCAAACTATGACAACATCTGCTTCTAAGGGCCCCAGACATGTGAAACGGGTTAATGGTTTGAAGACTTTATGGCCCTTTGAGCTTTATAACCACAAATACACAAGAATGCATGCTAAGTACTGTATACATCCATCTATTTGACTAGTGTCTGCCAAGTATCTGTGTCTGCATACTTGTGTCAAGCATGTTTTTATGGCATAAGAGTGTTTGAGGAAAGTGCTACAGGGACTGACAGGATTTATTAGTCTCAAACTGTGACAGAATGCAATATAAAAGATGTCAGTCTCCTGGAATGAATCACTCACTTCCGGGCAACTCAAAGATATTTTCTCCAAATAGCTTCTGTAATGCCCTTAAATTGGTAACAGTAAAGAGTTTAACCCCACCTGTCAGCCATTGACAAAATATTCTGCCATAATCCCTCATTCCTGCTCCCTCTTTCTCTTCAATCTCTTTTTTGGGAAAGTTTGTGTTGGAGAAAAAGACACGTCAATGAATCAAAAAAATAAATAATTAAATAACCACCCTTGACCGCTAATGCACACAGATTCTTTAGACATATGTAAATCTTTAAGTATTATCGCATTCATGAGCACATTAAAAGTTTAGGCTAACAGTACCTTGCTGAACTTTCACTCACCCTTTAACTTTTGTACCTAACATCCGTCAGGCACACTTCTTCAAGCATCCATGACTCATCCATAACACAGAGCTGTTTTCTTTGGCTACGCTGAGGGCCCTCTTCCTCCAGTTTATTGTTCTGAGCTAAGAGTGCTCGGCTCAAATGACCCTGCGATCCTTCTCCCTGAGAGAGAGAATGTATCTACACAAACAAATAAGACGGGTGATATGTCATCAAGGTACTCCTTAAAATGAACCTTACATCTTCTCTTTGAAGATCAGAAATTCTTGAAGCTCCTGATGTTAGGATATTGCCCAAATGTGTGTAGCCTGACTGTTTTAAACACTATACTCTGTGATTAAAAATATAATTATATCTCAATAATAAAGCCAATGGATAAAACCCAATCAGGTGACTGCAAACACTTACATCTGGGATAGTACATCTGTGTTATAAGTGAACTGTAAGTTGCTTTGGATAAATTATTTATTTTATAATCTTTGGTTCAAATAAGCCATACATTAGATGGCATTTTTGATATATCGTCTGTGTCCTGCTGTGACCATCAAGACGTTGTAAGATCCACAGACTGTTGCTTATAGGCTTCTTTCTTAAGAAACAAGAGTATTCTGCATTTACATTTAATCACTTGACAGACTTAATAGAATTATTTATCCAAAGTGACTTACAACTGAGGGAAAACACGAGAAATTGAATGGATGGGAGACAACAAAATACCACCCTGCTGAATTTTGAGAATAAACTATAGTCCAAAAGCTAGAACATATATGTGCAGAAATGTAGAGACAATAGTGTAAAGAGTTACATTTCAGAACTGATGTTGTCCATATTGTCCATTTTTTGGTTTAATTTTGCCAAAGAAGACAAAGCCACAATAGAATGTTGAACTCGCAATTTCAAACGAATTAACTGAATGAATGAATCACTTATTAAAACAGTCATTTGCCACCACCTACTGGCGGTTTAAGTTTCATATTTAAAGAGTACTGTGAATATATATATATATATATATATATATATATATATATATATATATATATATATATATATATATATATATATATATATATATATATATATATATATATATATGTCTGTGTGTGTGTGTGTGCGTGTATATAAATTTTTTAAGAGGGCAAATATCACCCCTTAATGGAAAAGTTTATTTCTGTCACTGCATTCAGTTTTTTTTTTTAAAAAGTAGTTTTGGGTTAAATTATATAACACAATCTCCCATTCACACTCGTGGAACACAAAATGTCTCTCTATCTTTTATTTTTAATTTTGCTTTTGCTTATTTTAAATGTGTCTCTACAGTGTGACCCAGTTGCACTTTTGATTATGACTCATAATAGCTATGAAAGTGCTCCAGATTAAGATATTAAATATTGCTAAATAATTAGCTATGCATTCATACATAACCAGATTTGGAAATGGGAGGGAGGAGGAAAATCTTTTTACAGCCATGTTTTCTACTACTGAAAAGCTACTTTTATTGATTGTACTTCTAATTAATTAACTTAACTGTGCCAAGCACACATTGTAGCCTACGAACAAACTCACACTCTCTCTCTACACACACACATACACACACACACACACACACACACACTAACTCTAACACACATCATCATCATAGCGTGTGAGATTTGGGCCCAAAGACTAATAAGCAGTTCCCGTGATTGTAAATGCAATATGTACTTTTCCCTTTAAGTCTTTAACAAAGGCAGAGTTTAATTTCAAGCGAGCTGAGCTGGTAGACAGCCACATGCCTGCTAATTATACCGACTGTAATTAGTTTGCTTTTAGTTGCTTATGTGCATGATTCCAGATCATGCTCTTTCTCCTCATTCTGCAGAACCTGTCAGTCTGAAGGTTAGTGAATGAAGCACTGGAAAGAGTATAGACAAATACATAGTCTAACACTCAAAGAGAAAGTTTCAATAATTATTTATTTTTCTGGCAAAGTGTGACACAAGCAAGAAGATGAACTGATGTAACCTTATAGATATACACATATACACGTATATAACTTTGTATAGACGTGCTGATGAGAAGATGAATGGACAGACAGGTGTTCTAAAGAACAATTGCTGCCTTTGCTGTAGCAGATACTTTTCAATCCATATTCACTTTAAATTATGGATACACTGTGAGAAATGCATCTTTCCTTTGAACAATCAGCAAGTAATGATTTGCCTGCAGACTTCTATGCTCTCTTCAGCTTTTCAAATTGGCCATGCTGTGATCTCATTGTTAATATTTTTTTTCTTTGAAATCTTGCTCCTTTCCAAAAAAAAAAAAAAAAAAAAAAAAAAAGTTCTCTGGATGACAGTTGGACACAGCCCATTTACATAAATTATATTACATATTTTAGATATAAACTTTGACCATTAGGACACTAATTTGCTTTGCAAGTGATTCAGAAGATGGGTAAAACATCCCCTTTAGTTAAAACTAAAACCATTATTTGAAATAAAATAAACTTAAATTAAAGATAAACTCATAATTTGAAATATTTAAAATAAAATATATTAAAACAACGTAAACTTTGGTTTGAGCTAGCTGTCAAGGAAATAGTTCTTATTTTCAGTAAGTTTGCCTTGATCTATTTTCATTCAAACTAAAACTTAAATAAATGACAAACACAAAATTACTAGATATTTAAGTAAAATTTACATTTACATTTACATTTAATCATTTAGCAGACGCTTTTATCCAAAGCGACTTACAAATGAGAACAATAGAAGCAGTCAGGTCAACTTGTGAACCTTGTGAACCTTTTACTGGACAAAAGTTGTCAGTCATGGTTCATGTTAAATCAAATGCATTTACTGAAGCAATTTTCCATTTTCTGACCATTTTCTTTCTTTAAAAGCAAAAATTTTCTTTTTTAACAGAAATTTACCCATGTATAAAGAAATTCAAAAACAGATCTCACATGCCCTACATATCTTATTCATTCCATTAATTTATTCCAGATTTTTATATTTATGTTCTTAGGCTTTTCCACAGCAGTGCCTATTGAAATCATCTTCAGTTTCCACATGCATTATCAGTCCATAATTATGTAAGTGCAGATTATATCAGGATATATATCATTTTGGATCCACTTGTGGAGTAGCAGCAGGTAAGCCCATGAAGATTGACTTGCACTTTTAAAAACTGATTTTCAGTAAATTAAAGCTAAATAATTGTTATAATGATTTTTTGAATAAAGTTTCCCCATGGTTTCAGATGCATGGACCATGGTCATTTTTGGAAACTTTTAGACAGTGTTTGGAGTTTCCAAAAAAGTTTTGGTCACTTTCACTGTATAGTATGGTGCCCGTAATATGCTATGGTCGGTTCACGGTTTTGTAGTGGCCACGTCATAATAACTTGTGGCAACATTATATTACATCATGGCCATTGGCCACAAGATCCATTTTGTCAAGGTAAAGACATGCTTATGTTATTTTGAGGGAATGACATATATTTATTGTGGCCACAACTTCTTAAATTGAGGGAATAACATATTTTTTTTCTCATGGCCACTAGTTTCATGCGTAAACAAACCCAGGATTAGCAACCCGGGATTATCAGAGATATATTCACTAATATTTTATTTTGAATTAAGGAATTATTATATTATTTATTATAGAAAATATTTCATTATTCAATGATTAGTTATTATTTATTAGAAAACATTTTTATCCATCCTAAAGTCTTGAAAGTCCATTAACTGATTGTCTTTTCCCCGTAATATTTGTATATTATTATTATTATTATTATTATTATTATTAGATTATTATTATTGATTATATTTTATATACGTTTCTATTCATTTTTTGCTTCATATCGATCTCTTAACTTTCTGAATATTTGTTTTATTTTTTATAATAGCCTACTGTAAATGCTCAACATGCAAATCAAGCAATTTAAATGTAACATATTTAATTTTATTTTGGCTAATTAATAGACCATAATTATAAATACTACAGTGTTTCATTGAGGAATTAATCATTCACATACAGTTTCATTTGTAAATGAAAACACAACACACTTCATCTATCATCTATCTGACGATTATGCCAATAATGTTTTGACTCTATGATTGTATGTATGCCCATGTGTGATGATAAATGAGCGTGTTGTGTTTTAATTTACAAATTAAACTATGTGAATTATTAATTCCTCAACAGAACTCTATAGTATTTTTAATTATTGTCTATTAATTAACTGAAATAAAATGAAATATGTTAAATTTAAACTGGATTCGAGCAAAAATGACAGTCAGCATAATGCTGACTATCACACGTAATAAAGTCTGGTAGCCATGGCATATGGTTAATATAATAATTTAATAATTTAATATTTTCTATAATAAATAATATAATAATTTCTTAATTCAAAATAAAATAGTAATGAATAAATCTCTGATAATCATGGGTTGCTATGGTCACACAAGTTTGTTTATGAATTAAACTCGTGGCCACGAAAAAAACATGTTGTTCCCTCAGCATAAGAAGTCGTAGCCACGAGAAATGGATCAACATTGCATCTCGAGGCCACAACATAATATGACATTCCCACAAATTATGTCGTGGCCACAACAAAACTAAGTGAACCGACCATGTCATCTCCCAATAGTATAGTAAAGAATAAAAAGGCCATATTTTTTGTGTTTTCCACAAGAGAAAGAATTCATGTTTGGAAAGACATCAGGGAGAGTAAATGATTTATTTGAGGTGAAGTGAAGGAAAAAAACAAATACTCACAGCCAGTGAAGACCAGGTGCAAAATGATTCAGCATGCACATGCAAGTCCATATCACTAACAAGATCAATATGATCTATCTCCGTTTCTTTCTTTTCTCTAAAGAAAGGGCTCAGAGTCTCAGAGTGCATCTCAACAAAAGTCATGGGTGAAGGACTTTAAAGGTATACCAATCCACTTTAAAGTAATAACTACCATTAATATTCTTCTTGAGATTCTGACCAGGTGAAATGGAGAAGAAGAAAAAAGAGAGCTATTGGCCAGGTAAAATCAGTACAGAGCCAATTACTCCATATCAATCATTCTTCACTTCTCTTTTTTTCTCTATCTCTCCAACTTAATATCCACCTAGGAGAATTCATCACGAAATATATAGATATGCATGTGTGCTTATCAAAAAGCCTATTCTCAGCCTCAGACATGTACACCCACAGTTCATTTGCTGTCTGATGCATCTTGCACAAAAACTCTAAACATTCTTGATTTGGCAAGCTCCAATCTTATTGGCTGACTTTATGCAATTGCACATTTATCAGTCCATCCGGAAGCAAAACAGCAGGCTGACACTACAAATATTTTTGAGGATAGAATATTCACTGGGTTTCCCAATGTTTGCAAGGTTATACAATACAATATGATAATAATTTGATTTCAGACTAAGGGTATGAACTACCAGAAAATCTTTCATTTGAGTTTGACAAAAACTAGCACTTTGAAGCCCATTTTCAAACGCTTGCTTTTTCATGCCCCCAAAATTATGTAGTCGTATAAATGAATGGCCAAAATTCATTTTGCTAAATAAGTTTTCAGTTATACATTACATTTTCATCATATATATATATATATATATATATATATATATATATATATATATATATATATATATATATATATATATATATATATATATATATATATTCAGTTAGAGTTCTTTTGATTGAGTGTCTGATTTAGTGACTAATACTTGAAAGATATAACATTTTGTTTATAGCAAGATATCAACAAGCAAATATTCTGGGCCCGGTTCCCCGATAACGCTCACTCTTAGCGTGCTAAGAAGACCTCGAAAGATATATCTTACCAAAGTTGTTTATGTTCCTAAGTGTGTTCCCCGAAGTGTCCCTTAGGAAGCTTCTTAGCACTCTGCCTCTTACGTCCGAAGTTACAAGAGCGCTGTCCAAAGTGAGGGTGCTGAATTAGTTGGCATCGATTGCTCAGGAATCTATTTTCCACTTCACGCGAAGGTGCAATACAGTGGTAAGAAAGACAACGCATTCTATGCAAATGAAACATTCCTCAAATTATTACAGTAACATTTATTTTAACATACTTTAAGTTATCAGTTGAATATAGACTATACATTAAATTATCAAATGGTCAGTAATAAGTTCACACGTTATGTTGTGACGGTTAGACGAACCAGGTATCCCTCGCTAATCATCCACCCTCTTCTTGACATGGGTTTAACGACTTTAATTATATAATATTATATAATACACTTTTATATTAATGGTAAGGTACTTTACAATCAGAATTGATTGGCAAGCAGCTGCAGTTACTTCTGTTTAATGCGGTATTGATTGCAATTGGTTTATGTTTTCAATAAAAAGCAACCTATCTACAATGAACAGAGAGAGAGAGAGAGTTAGATACAAAATATCCTGGGGAAACAATGTAAAAAAAGGGCACCAAGCTTTTCGTCAGAGGAACTTGAAGTTTTGCTGGACCTTGCCACCAGTTTGGAGATCACACCACTATGTTTTATGTTTATGACCGCGTCTCCCTTTCGCGATAAGTAGCCTACGCCTGATTAATCACTGATGGATTGGCGATAGGGATGAGTGTGCAATCCACCAGGATGTAATCCCCGGCATGGCGCAGAAGGGCGTTGGTGAAAGTGTGGATGCACCTCCACACCGAGGTCTTGATTAAGCCGTAGCCCTCTGCCATGACCTCGATGAATCTCTCTGTAGCAAAAAAAAAAAACGAAAAAAAAAAAAACCTTGCACAGGGCTTAAAGCAAAATTCCGCTGCATTAGCCTGGCAAGTGCAGGTCTGAGAAGGTCCAGCAGCTCCATAATGATCTGTCTTGGGAGGCGATTTTTTTTTATATATAGCCACGTCACGCAAAATGTCAAAAGGGCTTAAGTTTTGCCGAATAAAAAAAATGATATGGACTAAATGGCTCCGCGTCTGGCTCCGGCTTTGATTCAATAGAAGGACACTTTGGATCGCAGCCATAGTTTGTCGCTTACTGGACACCACCATGCTTACCCATTTATAGATCTTAGCCATTTAGAGCCAAATTGTTTGCCAGATATTAATTAGCAAAAGTGATTGCCAATTCGCTTTAATTACATTACGAAAAAGCCTAGGCTAATTACCACCATATTAGTTCTGATACCACATAAAGTCAACTTCATAAATAGGCCTGTATCCATTGTGAACATAATTTATTACGAGTCTTAAAATATCCATAACATAAAATCATTTACAACATTGTCAACATACCATAGTTTGACTTGTACTGCGCTGCGCTGGTTTCTAAAGACTGCTGTACAATAGCGTCTTGAGCTCAAACAATGCTAAGAGAGAACTTACGAATGGTCCAGACCAACCTTACAAAGTATGACTTACAGAAGATATACTTAGTGTACGAACGTGTCGGGAATCATGCCATAAGTTTAAGAGAGAGGTTAAGGAATAGTTTAAGAACTACTTAGCGATATGAACGTTTTGGGGAACTGGGCCCTGGTTACTTAAGTAGCCTCGGTTCCCTGAGATAAGGGAACAAGCATTGAGTTTATCATGCTATGGTGAAACTCCTGTTTACTCTGATACTGAAGCCTGATTTGATCACTATCGTGTAGCTGCATGAACCTATGCGCTTCAACCTGCCAAAAGGGGTGGATCCGGCAGCTAAATAAGTTCTTAGTGACATTTCGTCAGAATCTTTTAACTGAAGCTACAGTCGTCTAATCGCGTGCAGCACAACAGCCTACGCAAAGCTCATTCCCTTTTCTCAGGCAACTGAGGTTACATAAGTAACTGGAGCATTCTGTTTCAAATGATCTCTCCCATTAAATTAATCACGCTCTAGGGAACACTTCCAATTATGCCGTGCTATAAGCAAGTGCAGAACAAAGTCATTCTGCGAACCCAGCCCTAAAGCGCCCATACTGAGGGCTCCTGTTAGCATGAGCTAATAACACCATTTACAAAAGGAGGTTATATAGATTAAGCTGACAAAATTTGTCTCTGCCCTGCAGGCAAGTTATACAACCTGGTGGAGGTAGACAGCGACAACAAGCCAGTGGCCGCACATATATCACCAATAGAAATTCCTCTGGATCAAGCCCAGGAGGAGGCCATCCCTTTGGTGGAGTGGGCCCTCACTCCTATAGGACACTGTAAGCACACTGAAGTCTAAGCCAGGGCTATAGCATCCACTATATAGCCTCTGCTGCCCCTTTAGAGCAGCCTCCGAAGCATACAGCTGCTCTGAATGATGAAACAGACCAGAGTGCTCAACATACACTCTAAGGGCAAAAACTGGGCAGATTGGATTATGACCCTGCTCACCTTCTGAATTGAGGAGCACTAAAATGTTGATGACTTGTGTTCTGAATGGTGTGGAGAGCACTTTTGGCATGTAGCCGTGTCTAGACTTGAGGATGACGCTACAGTCGTTAGGCCCAAACTCAAGACAGGAAGCAGGACAGTGCTTATAGGTCACCCACTCACTTGACTGACAGTTAAGTCAAAAGGTGGGCAGTCTTAAGCGACAGGGGCTGCAAGTTGGCCAACTGGAGTGGCTTGAATGGAGGGCCCAATAGGGCCCTGAGGACTGTAGATAAGTCATGCTGCACATCAGTCAGAAAAGACTGACCATTTAACGGCATAGATACACCTTGTAGACAGAACTCTAGCCTCCAAAATGGTATTAGCTACACTCCTGAGGATCTGCAAAGACTGGCTGTCTGACTGGAGGACTCCAACACATCCAGCACCATCACACTGAACACTGGGGGCCCCCTCTTTACTCTGCTGACCCATGACTGCACACCATCAAACAACTCCAACCTCTTTTTTAAGTTTGTGGATGACATGACTGTGGTGGGTCTCATTAGCAACAGAGATGAGACTAACTACAGTAGTGAGGTGAGCACACTCTGCATGCTCCTCTTGCCATCAGTGGAAGAGCAGCACCAAGATGGGTGTGCACATCACAGAGGACCTCTCCTGGACCGACAACACTTGCAGCACTGGCCAAGAAAGCACATCAGTGTCTCTTCTACCTCCACAAACTGAGAAGAGTCAGAGCCCCAGCCTCCATTATGTGCACCTTCTACAGAGGCACCATCGAGAGCATCCTGACTAACTGCATCACTGTGTGGTATGGCGCCTGCAACGCGTCCTGCCGGATGACTCTTCAACCCATAGTAAGAGCAGCTGAGAAGATCGTTGGTGTTTCTCTCCCTTCCCTGTGAACCTCAGAACCCCCCCCCCCCCCCCCCCAACCCCCTCAGCTCCCACTAACACATTGGGACCTGCACCTGACACTTTGTACAGCATTGGTCTGCTCACTACCTCATTCAGCAGTTAAGTGACCTCATTGAAATATCTCTTCTGTCAGTTTAAATAAAGAACTGCTCTCTGAGATTTTTAACACTTTAATCAGATTGAATAAGCTTTTTTGCACTACAATCATTATATCTGCAACGTTTACTTCACAGTCTCTAGTAAATTTCAGCAGTTCAGTCAAATTATGTTTCATAAAGCAAACTGTTGCATTGCTGTTTAAGTCAAATTAGCATCTATGTTTATGTTGGCTGTGGAGGGCTGACATTCAAAGCACTTTCTGCCTTATTAAGCTTACAGCCACCTCTATATTCGCATTAATACTCATAAGCATGTCTTTCTGTTGAAAGATGCATAGAGATAGACAGAAAGAGTCATGTTTCCGCACAGGACAGATTTCTTCAGTGTTATAATATGTGATGCCAACATGTAACCCAGAATCCAAACACACAGTAATGGTGTAATTTCACCTTCTCCTGTCTCATGGCACAGCAGAGCTTGAAAGGCCATATTCAGAACATATCAATGGGTGGTAATGGAGCATGTGTGTAACACACGGACTCGAAGACAGAAGAGTTGGAAGAGTTCTCAGACTGGTTGCAATCTGGGATGTGTGATATTTAAGTAATTTAACAATGTACAGTTAGGTACAGTCATTATCATAAAATAATAGATCAAATGAAGACATCCACATGGTTACTTCCCAAATAAATAAATAACTACATAAACAAGATTTAAAATTATTGGTAGCATTTTATTTAAAGGACTAGTTGTGTATTAGCTTATTATTAAACTGAACATCCATAGCTTCAGGCAAACAGGGAAGTTCGATTCTTGTCCACAAACTTCTTCTTTTGGAAACTTTGTTTCAATGAACTGGTTCAGATAACCGATAAATGAAAGATAATTAAAACTAATGACAAAAAAATATTGCCATTATGTTATAGTAATATTAACACTAATGTCATCTGAGGTCATTTTCATTATATCTATAACAGTGATGTAAGATGGCACTAGGTTCAGTCACATTTCAACAAGGATTCGTGTGAAGAACAGCAAACATCGGGAACTTTTTCGTTCTCATCGAAAACTTCTGATTGCAGTGAAAGAACATGAAAGTACCATTCATTGTTTGTTGTATTTACTGTTGTGTGAAGGAGAAAAATGTTCCCACTGCAAATTTCACAAAGGGTACATTAAGCATGCAAATCTGCCACGTTAACCAACAGATAACTGACTTGAAAGTGACTTGTGTGTGAGCTGTGCTTCAACATACACTACTGACAAAAGTCAACTCTGAGCTTTCTTTTTGCATATGAAATTTCCCTAATTCACGTTTAACTTTGTATGGTGAAATTCCATGACTGAAATTAAATGCAATTATTTCAACAAGAAATCATATGATTGAATTAGAAACATGTGAAAAGACAAATTTCTCCACAAAAGATTTCACATCATATTAGAGTTTGTTCAATTTTAACACATAAATCACCACATTTATTAATATAAAATTAGGGAATACGAAGTTAAATAAAGAGAAAGCAGTGCTTCATGTATCAGTAGGCCAGTACTGTTGACAGCGGATAATGTATCTGCTTTGCTACAAAATTCTACTTAGAATTTCCGATAATGTAAACATGCTTTTATTATACAGCATTGCTTCAGATTATGGCAGATATAGGGAAATATCAGAGAAATTAATGCCGTGATTGACCCGTAAAAAAACAATTATTCCAGAATGCTGTATAATAAGTGTTTGTACAACTGAGCTCTTACCTCTTTAATATACCTTACCTCGAATTGATGAATGCCACCTACACAGACCTTTCAATAAAGCTGAAAAAGCTCTGTTTAAGCTACTATTTAATTTTAAAGATATAATAAAACAGTGAATTAACTATTTGAAACTCTGACACCAAAAACCAGTAAAGCATATAAAGACATGAACATGACAGAAGAAAATCTGGACGGACAGGATGAAGTGAGTCAAAAAGGTGAAAGGACAAGGACAAGGATGAACAGACGGCCAGTCAGAGAACATGTGCTAGTGTTTGGTTAGCGACAGGCTTGTGATGTGCCCCCATCTGTCACACACACACACACACACACACATGCTCTCCCTCTCTCTCTCTCTCTCTCACACACACAAACACACACTAATTAATGTATTCTGCATCTAGAGATAAAATGCGGTGGGAATAATGCATGTCTCTCAAGAGATAACCAGTCTTTCTCTTGAACAACTAAAACAATAAGTGCTCTTTCCTCCTTTCAACAACACTTTTGAGTTTTAATTACTGACCATTAGGCCCTGTCTGAATGTACCAACATGCCTCTCTGGCTATTTTACATAATCCCTTTATGAATAAACATTTCACTGTGGTCCCCTGGCCACTCAGAACACTACTTGTTCAGGTGGTGATAAATATTCATTTGGCCTCACAGTGTTTGCTTGTTCTTGATGTTCTCTTTGACCTTCTGTGCATGATGAAACTTCAGCAATTAGGAGCTGAACCCACATTTTTTGACAGCAATATATAAGATATACGAACATTACTAGGGTTTAAAAAAAATTATTATTATATTATTATATTTATTATATTTATAACATTTAAATTGTTTATAATTTATATAATATATGTGATAATTACTCATTTATTTTATAACTATATTTATATATTGTAGTGTGTTGGTGTTTTGGTCATTTATATATATATATATATTTATAATTTGTATAATTCTGTATATATATATATATATATATATATATATATATATATATATATATATATATATATATATATATATATATATATATATATGATTTTTATTTAATTTATAAATTATTTATTTTGAGAAATTATTTTTGTATACTGTAGTTTTAGTTTTATTTTAAGCTAAAGGGATAGTTCACCCAAAATGTATATTCTTTTATCATTTTTTTACCCTCATGTTCCAAACCTGTATCAGTTTCTTTCTTACACTGAGCACAAAGGAAAATACGGAAGCCATTGAATCCCATAGTATGAAATGGCTACCGTCAACTGTTTGTTTACCCACATTTTTCATAATATCTTCATTTGTGTTCAACAGAAGAATCCTGAAGGTGAATAAATGATGACAGAGTTTTCATTTTTTGATAATAACACTGGTGTGGATTCTTATAATGCTTCCATGTCAATGCCAGTCCTTATATCACATTTATATCACAGTTTTTAGCTATGTATGTATGAACAGAAAGCATACTTCGTGGGGACACACATAAACAGAGACATCAGGCTTCTGTACAGATGAACTGCGCAGACAGCAGCACACACATACACACACACACACACACACAGTATGAGGAGGATCTCAGCAGGGCAGGTGTACATCCACGCCCCTCGCTGCAAGAGCAGCTGTCTCACATGTCGTACCTCAGACAGCTCAGGAGGAGAACCACAGCGCTGAGACAGGTGTGATGGTTATTATCAGCTTCATGGTGTGTGTGTGTGTGTTGTTTGTGCGATTATAACGTGGCAGCATGGATATCCACTCTTTTCGTTGTTACTGTAATTATACCCACATCAGTCCCAACTCCATCCTCCCTGCGCTCTGATTCTGACAGTTAAACACCCACATTACTGTCTCCACGACTTTCACATGTGAGCAGACACACATTCACTTTCTCCCTTTATTTCTCAACAGTGATCCATCAGCCTAGCACATTAACACTTCTTTGTTCATGCGCTTTTAAATACGTAAACAAACCAGCAGGAGTTCATGCTTGACTAAACTTACTTTGATAATAGTCAAGGTTAATGTATTTTCAAGTTATTTTGTGTGTTTCGGAGCAAGAAGTAAGAGAATTGCAAATATTAAAAAAGTTAAGAGATGTGCATCGTATTTCTTGCTTCATGGAGTAGAAAACAGTTGCAAGTTTTTGCTGTGGGTGATAAATGCTGGGCTGTGTTTTCATAATTAAAAAAAAACAAGCCAAAAAATATTCAATGAATAATGACTAAATTAAATAATACTCTGTCTTAAAACATACAATTCCATATAAATATAATAAGGGAATGATGAAATCTGATTTCTCACTCTTTCTTTTTGTTTATTTGAGTTCCGAACAGTTTTGGAAGATTTGTATTTTATATCATCTTGTTTTCATTAAAATTAGTTTCACTGAGGAAACCTTAACTTGAATTATCTTTGTCAATAGTCTCATTTCATACTATTATGAAACCAGATTAAAATCAATGTTTCAATCTGTAAAAGTCACAGATTTCCATTCTGTGTCAATGTGGATCAATGTACGCTTCCCATCCCATGTGCAATATTTCTACTCTTAAAAACAAACATCAGTCAGGAAAGTCGATTTAAGAGGAAGAATATTGAAGAACATTTCTTCTCTCTTTATTGAGGTTTATAACACTCTATGTGTCCTTGAAGTGCTTGTGATCCAAGAAAACTGTAAAAACTTGTGACGCTTGTATTATAAATGTGATGGTGATGGCTCTAAAGAGCTACAGTTTGACTCAAGCGAATGGTTCTCCTATGGAGATGCAACTGTACTGAAGGAATGATGTATGAAAAGCCATTTCTTCACATCTCTGACAACAGTGACATTAGGACTGAATGAGAAAGGGTAAAACCATTGAAATCCAGATCAGGGTGTTTTAGTATGTAAAATGTGCTATTGTATATTCATTCAGGATCATTTTCATCCATCACATGCGGTAATTTTTCCAGCATGAAATGGCCTGATTGATGTCAGGAAATTAGAGCACAAAGGTCCAACCAAAAGCGAAACTTTTACAACACATTTACGATGTGACACTTGGGAAGAATTTTAGGAAATCTGACACATTGCTCTGAATATATGAGTTTCAGCATTGGGCCATTTTCTGTATGTGCCAAGAAAACAGCAGATGTTTTGAGTATTAGGCTCTCAAAGAGGCTCATTTCTAACAATGGAGTTTATTTGATGACTGCCGTTATAACACAAAGAAAGGTAATTTTCTCTCTTAAGGTCATTGAGACAGATTACAATGAAATCAGGACACCAGAAACACTCTCTTTGATTTGATCATCTGTAATAAGCTTGAATTCAATGATTACAACAAATGTAATGTAGCACAGAGCATTCATTGTTAATGAAATGTCTATGGAATTTCATCGTGGCATCAAAAGCTGTCTGCTTTTATTTCTGCACCAGTGTAACTGGCATTCAAATATGCCAAATTGAGAAAAAAAATTTTAATGAGAAGAGCTTTTGGATCATGTGTCTGGAAGCACTTTTGCTTCCAGCTTTTTCATTTCTTTCTGGGAGCAATTAGATATTTGTACCACAAAGTCTCTCAAAGTGTCACTCTGCATGTGGAGATCATCCGGGTCTTTCAATGCAACAAATGGAGATATTGTTAGAAAGCTGCAAGAATGACACATTTGAGATTCTTTTTGGGAAATATGAACAATATCAGTGACACCTATCCGATACCATCTCGCTGGTGCAGACAGCTTCTTTGTGTGATGGGGATCTGTACATTTCTTCTGCCTTTTTTCTTTTCTTTCTCATCCAGTTACCTTCTGCATCATGTGGATAATTTTTCAAAATTAAGCATGTTTTATTGCACATTTTCTCATTATGAAACATGTATCAGGACATCTGGGCTAAAAGTCTTGATGAAATTTTTCTGCCCACACAATTCATATGAATTCTAAGCCAAATATGAATAAATCAAAAGTGAGTATAGTATATTATAAAGCACCGGGTAATTGCCTTCAAATGACTTTTATTATGTGGCCCATCGAACCCGGAATAGAAATATAATGAAAGTAAGGTACATTTAATCCTGTGCGATATGATGGCCATTCAGCTGCCTGAACTAAATCAGTGGGTCTGTCCTTTAACGCCTGGCCAAAGTACGTGAGAGGAAAAGTTATGAATCTAATGGCCGCTGTGACTTCAACTCTGCTATATGCTGATCTTTGACCAGTCATTTTCCAGCCGTCACAGTTACTTAGAAGCTAAATGATGCAGTGACCCAGTATTGCCTAACTATGCGCAATGTTTGATTTTAAAGCCTTGCACACCTTAAAGAAAACTGAAAACAGATGAAAGAAAAGAAAAGAAAAGAAAAGAAAACCGATGGATGGATGGGAAGGAAAGAAGGAAAGATGGATGGATGGATTGGTGTACATTCACTTCCCCCACCTACAATCCCTGCCGGCCCGAGACTCGAACCTTTGGAAGTTACACAGGAAATAAAGAAAGAAAGAAGAACGGAATAAAGGAAGAGAGAAGGGTGGAAAGAAGGATTAATGGATGAATCACTCCATATATAGTGAAATGACTTTAAGTGAGGTGAAATCAAACACAGTCCTCAGACCCCCTCAGTGGTCATTAGGGATGGTCCGTATCCCTCTTTATCTGCTGCCCTGGGGGATTCACCAACCTAATAAACACTATCTCCACTCACAGTCAGACGAGCAGCTCTGCAGGCCGTGCGATGCAGTCAGGACCCTGAATGTTCTGCTAGCTCATTTGCCGTGGTGAAAGTTGTTATCTCGTCTTTACACTGATTGTGGTGCCCCAAAAGGCATTTTTTTGGACTGGCGATCAATAGTGAGAAAAGTAGAAACGGCTCCTGTGGCCTAGAGAATACGAACACAAACACTTCTAAATTTAACTGCTTGGGACAGAACTGGAAAAGAAGTACCGAGCAATGAATATGTCACCCAAACAGAATGAAGATGATCAATCAGACTGGGATTCTTAGAGAGAGAGTGTTCTTTGCCAAAATCTATTGCTATCTCTTTAAATTAGTGTTAAGGCCTGTTCGCATAAAGAATAAAAAAAATAACTACCACCCACACAACTGAAAATTATGTTTTGTTGCTCCCTTTATATAAAGGAAGTGCATTTAGGCAGAATTAAATCTAAATCAGTCCATATTAAAAAAAAAAAATTATATATATATATATATATATATATATATATATATATATATACTATATATATATATATATATATATATATATATAAAGCAAGATAACCAACCAACCAACTCTTTCACAGAACAGCTTTCAACATTAACACCACTAGAACAATTATTGACAATTTCAATTTGGAGAAGAGATTGTCAAATTTGGGGCAAGTAATCAAGATGCAACACTGGCCATCACATGTAAACCCATGAGAGTAATAAACAAGATTGTTGGATTGACTTCCCCCCACCTAGCAGAACCAGAATTTAATTTCTAAGGGGGGCTTTTTAACCTTTGGTGTCCAAAGAAATCTTTGTCAGATAATGACACAGAAACTGTCTTTTCTAGATATAAATGGACCAAAATGAACTCAAAATGACTTATAAATGAATATCAGTCCATCGCTTCACTCCATATTCGTTTATATGTAACCCACACATTTGACTATCATGTTATAATCACTTATTGTGTATGTCTTTTAATAACTATTGGATAGCTTAAGGATTCATATTCATGTTTAGTATGTGTTTCAATCTGCTTGCTTGAAATGTTTCTGACCATCAGTTATTTGTCAAATGTATTATATCCTTGTTATAGGAATCATGTCCAAAATTAGACCCTGCAAGAGCGGGAAAATTCGGACCACATGCTTGATAAGATAACATATGATTTATGATACTTCCGAGCCAAGACAATATCTGATTGGTCAAGACAACATTTGAGGTGTGGCCAACAGACCAGTTTACATACTCAGGACACCATCAAATTCTGCTTTTAGCTTTGCTTCTGCTATTAGTCATGCGTGCTTTTAGCTTTGCACTTCGCTTTTAGTCATGCTTTTAGTCATCACTGTTAGCGTTCTCTGAGTGCGGTTCCAGCGTGCTTCGGCCTGCACGCCTGCAGCTACTTCGCCACGATGAGAAGAAACACCACCTAGTCTCGTCAAACTTCACTTCTGTTCTTTTACTTTAGTTTATTTTCTTTTCCATTGAAAGTTTCGTGTTCTGAGTTAAGTTTTGTAATGCTGTGTCTCTGAGTCTGACCTCGAGTGCCCGTTCAACTTCAACCAGCCCACAACTCTGCATCATCAGACGACGCCCAACCACGGGCTTCCCAAGACATCACTTCAATGACTACTGAACTTCCAGCCAATCAGCGACATCGGGAAACCCCCTTGTTCTTGCTAATAATCTTGTTACTGTGCTAATTAATAGTGTGCTCACTATACTTTGGATATTAACATCCAGTGGAGATTTGATGTTAAACGGCTCGTTCAGTGAATCGCAGGGCATCTCAGTGATTAGCCATGAAACAGTGATTCTGTTCAAATTCCCTTTAAAATCTTAAATGATTCCCTTTGAGCTAAATTGACCTGTTTCCCTTACATATATATATATATATATATATATATATATATATATATATATATATATATATATATATATATATATATATATGTCAATAATGAGTACAGTGTTGGTATACTGATATTCAGAAAAAATACCTAGATCTATGGAGTTTATGAGTCTCTAATTTGGAGTTCATGTCAAGCTTCAGTTCAATGGCCTAGTTTGCACTGACAAAAGAGAAAGCCAGTGAGAATGACACTTATACCAGTGGATAACTACAGAAAAGAACAGCTCTAAGTGGAAGAAATAAGCAGACAGGTAAGGGCCTCTTCAGGGGCCCTAATTACCAAGATGGATGGAAATGTACGAGAGAAATCATCCAGAAGGGGGTGTTTAACGTTTGAAGCAGTGCTTCTGAAGGAGGCTTTGTCTTACTGCTTCAGTCAATGCTTCACTTTCACTTTTCCACATCAGTGAAGCAATAAGATGAATCAGAAGGGTCTCACTGGGGAGGAAATGTCTCTTTGAATGGCTGTACAGATGACCGTTAAGAAGCAAGACAGGACTCAAAATGAGAAATGAACCTCAAATGGGTGAATGTGGACAAGTTGTGGAATTTGTGACATGCAGAATGTCACCTTCAAGCTTAAAATCAACTTAAACTAAGTTTAATTCGAAATTTTGACCTTCTTCCCCAAGGCTGTGACACTTCTGAACGCCACACACCAATCTAACCTGCACCTGCTCTTTTACTGCACTGGTCACAGTACTTTACGTACATGTATTTGCACTACTCATATTTTGCACAGACTGCACACTATTCTAGCTATTACACTATAAACTGTCTTAAGTTGTTACTGTACAAAGCACAGTAAACTATTTCTATAAAAATATCATTGCACTACTGTTATTTTGCATATAATACATCGTATATCAATACTTTTGCACACATTAATCCAACTGTATTTATTTCCACTGTTCTCACCTTAATGTATATATAATCCTACATTGCTTTGTTCATAATGTACATACAATCCCTACATTTGCATCCCTATTTATATTCTGTATATACTCTGCTCAATACTGTATGAAGCAACTCCACTGTACATTCTGCAAATCATAGCTTCTCTTACTCTGCACTTATATGTTTATAAAACACTATATTTTTGCACTTCTGGTTAGATGCTAACTGCATTTCATTAGCTCTGTACTTGTACTCTGCATAAGGATAAAGTTGATCTTATCTAATCTACATGTGCGTGTGTGTGTGTGTGTGTGCGTGTGTGTGTGTGTGTGTGTGTTTGAACATAAGTTACACTGAGTGAAAGCAGCTTGTCTTTAAAATATTACTAGCTTTATGATATTAAATCAAACTGTTTATTTAATAAAGCTCAAAACTCAAAGTTCAGAACAGATTTAGCAAAAACCAAAACTACATTTGACTGTGGAGTCACATTAAACTTTTTGGTGCATTTATTTCTGATTTGATTAAAGTAATTTTGGTATAATTGAATATTGCATCTCCGTCTGAGTCTTAAAATGCATTCTTACTACCTGAGTCTTAAAATCAGTGATCAAGACAGAGATGTCATGCTGAATTTATTTTCTTAGACTGGGGGGTACAACCATGATTACAGAAGAGGAAAAAAAGAAGCTATGTACCAAATCTAACAGTGTATTTAGTGACACATAAAATGTAAGAAAAATATGTTGAAAAGATATTATGTGACAAAAAAGGCATGTTTTGTATTTGAATTGTAATACTTGTCAGGATCCTGCCCTGACAGTCCTGTCCATCTTGTCTCTGTTCCATGTTTCTTTGTTTGTTTTGTGTCTCTGCCACGTGCTCCTCTTGTCCCACCTCCTTGTTACCCCCGGTCACTCCCACTTGTTTAGACCTTGTCTGCTTGATTGTTTTCACCTGATCCTCATGTGTACTGCTCTATATATTGGGTTCTCTTTCCTTGTGTCTCTGCTGGTTCGTTTTTGGTGTTTACTTTTCTCTTGGACCAGAATTTATCCCTTTGAGTTTGATCATTTTTTTAATCTCTTATCTAGTTATTTATATCCTTTTTTGGTGTCTAGTTTAAAAGAAAGGGGGGGGGGGTATTTTTTGTTTATTCTAATCTAGTTTTGTTTCTCGTTTGATTTAGATTTTCATTTATTCTTAAGTGATTCCAGTTTTGGATTGTCTTTTTGTTCTTACTCTTGGATTATCTTTTTGGATAGCTTTGGTTTTCTTTTGCTTTGTTCTAATTTTTTCAATTGTCTGTCGTTTTGAGTCTTGTTTTTGTGTATTGTCCTGTCTTGGTCCCACTCAGATTTCCTGGCCACTGAACCCCACTGCCTGGAAGCAGCTCATCTCTCACGTGTCTGGTCTCGTGAGTCTCTACCTGGCGACTAGACTGGTGACATTTGAGTTACACTTGAAGCTACGGGTTTCCTGTGTCTACCTGGCCCTTCCTCTGGAGCTGCCTACTCTGTGCTTGGGCCCGTGGTCATCTTGGACTGTCTCAGTGGTCATTCCTCCTGACCGTATTGTTGTCCGCCCTGCCCATCTGTTTGAACTGTTTCACTGCAAATTCCCCCAGCTGTTCCAGTCTACATTTTGTTAATAAAATACCCTTGTCTGCTCATTCTGCATTTAGGCCCCATTTCTTGCAGATCCCTGACAATACTGTTGATGCACTAAAGCAATTTGCCCTTTCCATGTAATTTTGTACCACCTCCCCAAACTTACAGACTCCCAGAACAGGCATTAGGAGACTAAAACTAAAAGTTACATTGTGGTTTTTAATCTGACAGCGTATTTCAAAGTTAAACAGAAACAATTGTATACAGCTAACTTATACTTAACTCCTATGGTTAATTCAATATTGATTTTTAATTAGACAAAACAATCATTCTGTTTCAGACTACTCAAAATCTGCAATAAAAGAATGTAAATGCTTAATTTATTATCATGTTATTTTTTCATTGACAGGGGACCTGCATGGCTTTCAAAGCACAGCGCTGACCTGTAACTCCAGCTCCACTGATCCTCTGTTACTGTTCTTAACCGACTGAGCATTGACCACTATGTTATTCTAACTGGGCTGAAAACTAGGCTAACTCCAAGACGACTTCCTCAACCCCCCTGGAGGCTCACAGCGAGTCCATTTCTGACCTCTTCACAGTGAGTTAAGATAACATGCAGATATGACACATCCTCAAAAAAAAAGAACGAAAATTTTTTTTTTTCATTCTGAGGGTTGACGACTGCTTGCAAAGGGATTCACGTTACTACTACAAGCGTTTACTCTAATTTTAACACATGCAAATGAGATCTGTCCTTTATTGGAGGGCCAAAAGGCGCTGTACTAAAATGATCTGCAGGGACAAACCGGAGTCCTCTTTTTCTCTTACTAAACATTTATCTCTTTTACATCCCCTCGCTAAAACCTTCCCAGCGACCAGACTTCAACATGTGCGCTGAATTATTCAAAGCTCACACTCAATTATTTATCAGTCTGGTATATTTGGATCGTTTGTTAAGAGTCTGCCGGATGGAATAGTGGGACATCCATGAACACTATGCAGAAGATACATGTCCATAGCTCTTCAGACCAGCATTGTCCACGAAACTGTCCATGAAAGCAGGCACAATCTACATATAATCTGCTGACACAGGACTTCCTTGAAAGCTCTGCTATCGTTAACAAAGTAATAGCTTTAGCCCCCAATAAGAGTGTAGTATGCTCCGCTCAATCTATTCTGCAGATTTTTCCCAGATTGCATCTGCTGGCAAACAGAGTGTGTAATACTGTCGATTTTAGCTGCAAGTCAGACAGAACTGTGACAGTGCATATCCATGAGCAATAATGCAAGCTTTTACCTCTTCGTCTTCGATGCAACTGTAATGAATCCATTAATGGAGTCCTCATTAATAAGTAAAGCTTGTTTATAAGACAATGTAAAAGCAGTAAATGCTGGGGTTTCTCTCGTACTGTCCACATATTTACAGAGTTCTCTCTGGCCTCCCAGAAGGACTGAGTATGTCCACAAAAGCGAAGGATTCTTTAGGTCAACAAGGTCTCTCTGCTCTCCACAGCCAATTACCTCCTGTAAATGTCAGTGCAAAGTAGAAGACCACTGAATACTCATAAGGCCACAAGCACTGTTATCAAACTCCATAACACACATATTATTCTTACTCCTTACTTATACTTGTTACAGTATACTCAGTATACTATTAATTAACTATTATTAATAAAATGTAAAGTAAATGAACAAAAACAACTTTTAAAGTTTGGGCTCATAAATATTAGATCACTCGCACCAAAAGCAGTTATTGTAAATGAAATGATCACAGATAATAGTTTTGATGTACTCTGCTTGACTGAAACCTGGCTAAAACCAAATGATTATTTTGGTCTAAATGAGTCTACTCCACCAAACTACTGTTATAAGCATGAGCCCCATCAGACTGGTCGTGGCGGGGGTGTTGCAACAATATAGTGATATTCTCAATGTTACCCAGAAAACAGGATACAGGTTTAACTCTTTTGAAATACTTCTGCTAAATGTTACTCTGTCAGACATGCAAAAGAAATCTAATGTATCTCTTGCTCTGGCTACTGTGTATAGACCACCAGGGCCGTATACAGAATTCCTAAAAGAATTTGCAGATTTCCTCTCAGACCTTCTAGTTACAGTTGATAAGGCGCTAATCATGGGAGATTTTAATATTCACGTTGATAATGCAAATTATGCATTAGGACTTGGGTTTACTGACCTAATAAACTCCTTTGGAGTCAAGCAAAATGTCACCGGGCCCACTCATCGTTTTAATCATACACTAGATTTAATTATATCGCATGGAATCGATCTTACTGCTATTGATATTGTACCTCAAAGTGATGATATTACAGACCATTTCCTTGTATCGTGCATGCTGCGTATAACTGATATTAACTATACGTCTCAGCATTACCGTCTGGGCAGAAGTATTGTTCCAGCCACCAAAGACAGATTCGCAAATAACCTGCCTGATCTATCTCAACTGCTATGTGTACCCAAAAATACACATGAATTAGACGAAATTACTGACAACATGGGCACTATTTTGAGTATTTTCTCTAATACATTAGAAGCTGTTGCCCCGATCAAATTGAAAAAGGTACTGTGCCATTGTATAACAGTAATACTCACTCTCTCGAAATTAACTCGTAGTCTTGAACGCAAATGGAGAAAAACTAACTTGGAAGTTTTTAGAATTGCATGGAAAAACAGTATGTCCAGCTATAGACAGGCTCTAAAAACTGCTAGGGCAGAGCATATACACAAACTCATTGAAAATAACCAAAACAATCCAAGGTTTTTATTTAGCACAGTGGCTAAGTTAAGACTTTATGAATTTCTTCACTGATAAAATGGATAACATTAGAAATACAATAGCGAATGTAGATTCTACAGCGTCTAACACTTCAGTTTCATCCATCGCACCCAAAGATAAACTGCAGTGCTTTACAACCATAGGACAGGAAGAGCTAAATAAACTTATCACTGTAACTAAACCAACAACATGTTTATTAGATCCTGTACCCACTAAATTACTGAAAGAGGTGTTACCTGTAGCCGAAGAACCGCTTCTCAATATCATTAACTCGTCTTTATCTTTAGGTCACGTCCCAAAACCATTCAAGCTGGCAGTTATCAAGCCTCTTATTAAGAAATCAAAACTAGATCGCAAACTAAAAACGCATATCTTTCGCCAAGCATTTGAATAATGTATCTCTTAAATTGTGAGTGTAGTTGCATCTGATCAAATGTGCATTTTTATTCATTAGCTTGGGTTAAACTAATTTTACTTTGTTGGATCAGCAGCTATGCTAATGATGTCTCTATTTTGTTTCTATGTTTTGCCACGGGATGGATTTACACAAGCTCCAGTCTGGATCCAGAACACCTGAGAAGAGATGATGCTGACCCTCAGAGGACCTCAGATGATGCTAACCTTGAATCAACAAACAGAACTAACAATTATTGATACATGTGTGACTGCATCATATAATAACTATTAATTAATAATATTGATAGTTCATCGTCTAGCTGACTACGTCTAGTATTTTTTATTTTTTTTTTCTAAAATCCTGTCAAACGTGCACAAACTACTAGCTACTACTAAATATTGTAGAAACATAATTTTCTGTAAAGTTGCTTTGTAACTATTTGTTTTGTAAAAAGCGCTATACAAATATACTTGAATTAAATTGAAAACTTTATAATGTCCTGACCTTTTCTGCTAAGTTTATGGACCTTTCCTTTAACCCAAAAACACAACGCAATGAAAAGCGTAATTAAATTACATGTAAAACCTATGTGAAAAATCATTACAGAAACATTCCTTCACATTAAAACAGCACATTGTGCTTTATTTTTATAGACATTTCTCAGAGAGTAAAACTTAATTAAGTCAAAAATATTTGGTAAATAAAGCAGAAAAAAATTTTGAGAAAAAAATAGAAAGATTAGTTAAAAAACAATAATAATAATAATGATAATAATAAAACATATTAACTGAAGGTTTGGCCACTAACAGAAATATATATAAATTGAAGGATTAAAATTACTAAAACTGAAAAGAAGAAAAATTAATTTTAATAAATTAATTTAAATTAAGCTAATAAAAATGGGGGGAAAATTACATGACAAAATAATTCATTAGAATTTTAATTAAAACTGAAAAGATAAAAATAAAACCTCCCTCAAAAAAATATAATAGTATATAAATAATACATTCTTAGATTATCTTGTCTGTGAAGGACACGTGATGATGCATTAGTTTCAGTCAAAATCCAGTATGTTAAATTTTAGAAAACCCGTCGCTTCTGGAACTTTGCCCTAAAAATAATGTCTAGACAGCTCAGTAGCTTTTGAAACAGAGCTTATGTACTGTGTTGTAAGCAGTAAGTTAGTATTCCAGTCGATCACTACGACTGTTTTCATGGACTCAACAGGGGTATGATTCATGTCCCTACATTGAAAGGCCGGACAAAAGGCCTGACGATTTAGCTTATTGCACCAAACACAACACCCCAACCCCATGGCCCTTTTGCGAGCATTTCTACTCACTCACCGTAATTATTTCACTTATCATTTCAAAAGACTGCTTCTGGCCTCCATCGCCATTCATACCACAACAGGGAAAGTGCCAACTGCCATTAACTGCTGTGATTCAGCCTCAGATTCATTTAAAACTCCATTTAAAAAGCAGTGAGTGGAATTCTGAAGAACAGATAGTGACCAGAAAAAAGAGAAAGCTTTTCAATGCACAAAACTCTCTCACTAAAACCATTGTGCTGCCCAACCAGCTTGCATTTCTCCAAACATCCTTTGAAGACCACCATTTAAAGACTATTTTTGCGTATTAAAAGCCTTTTAAATGCCTTGCATTGGTAAATAAATGTGAAATGATAAAGAAAAAACATAAGGGTTTAGTGGCTTGTGCAGCTCTGTGAGTAACCTTAGATTTTAATAAACTGCTCTGAGAACTGAAACATTATAAACTGAGAAATTCTGTTTTGTTTTGAAGTTACAGCACCTTGGACTTTGATTTAGGCAAGAAGTCAAAGTCAAGAGATGATCATTAGTATAGACCGTGCTAAAGAGTGCTAAACCAAATTCTCAATAGTCCCAAAATCTCCTTGAGGAAAATACACTAGTGACCTCTGGTGGCTATACTTAGTCAAGCAAAGACCAACACCAGACCCTAAAACCCAGATCAAGAGCAAGGCAGGAGCCCAAAGCTCAGGCCTACTGCTCTCAAAGTCTAAGGACAATTCAAGACCCCAAAATTAAGATCCAAGGACCAGACTGTCAATTTTTAATAAAATCCTTTTAAATATATATATTAAATAAACACCAGAATAAAAACACAAGGAAATGAGCCCTATATCTAGACCAGAATCATACTTAAACAGTCTTGACAGGTTTTAAGACCCATGCTGCCGCATCAGCAAGTGGATCTGCATGAATCTGCCTACAAATATAGTTTAATAGACTATTTTCTTTCTGCATTTGTAATTATTGTGAAGCCATTTAATGAACCTTCTTATAAGTAGTCATTTATTTCAGTGTTTTAAATGGATAGTTCACCAAAAAAAATCTTAATTCTGTCATTAATGACTCACCCTCATGTTGTCCCAAACCCGTAAGACCTTTGTTCATCTTCTGAACACAGTTTAAGATAATTTAGATTTAGTCCGAGAGCTCTCAGTGCCTCCATTGAAGCTGTGTGTACGGTATACTGTCCATGTCCAGAAAGATGAGAAAAACATCATCAAAGTAGTCCATGTGACATCAGAGGGTCAGTTAGAATATTTTGAAGCATCGAAAATATATTGTGCATCTCAAATCTCATCCCCCCCCCCCCCCCCCCCCCCCAATTTGACTGGAAGAGGTGGAGGTACTGGTCTGCTCATCTCTAATGATTGGAAATTGAATCCTTTACCATCTTTACCATCTCAACAGCTCCTTTGAATCTCAACCGAGTGTCAACTACTGCAACTCACAAATCAGGAAACCAACTGGACCTTATGTACACACAACACTGCTTCACTGATCATGTACGGGTTACTCCACTGCACACGTCGGATCACTTCCTCCTCACTCTTAACCTCAACATGGTCCCTGACACATCACTTACCCCTCCACATGTCCTCTTTCGACGTAACCTATTACTCTCACCCTCCCGGCTATCTGCTATGGTTTCATCTTTGCGTTCTTCCCCTAAACTGTTAGCATCTTTTAATGCTAACAGTGCTACTCATACTTTCTGCCTCCACTTTTACATCTTGTTTAGATAAACATACTACTGACCTTAATATGTATCAATCACTCATCTCTTCCTTCTCTGCTCATGTCTCCACTACTAAAATGACATACTACCATAACAAAATTAACAATTCAATTTTCCTCCCTCCTTAGTCCTCCCCCTCCCCCTCCTGCATCAACTCTAATAGCTGATGACTCTAATTGCTGTTTTTCATTGATAAAATTAAACATCAGTGCACATTCTGTCAGTACTTCTTACCAGCAAACATACACTTATTCACATCCTTCTCTTCACTCTCTGAGGCAGAAGTCTCCAAACTCATCATTTCTAATCATCCTACTACTTGTCCTCTTGATCCTATTCCATCTCATCTCCTTCAAGCCATTTCTCCTGCAGTTGTGCCTGCACTCACTCACATCATTAACACATCCCTCCCAGTCCTTGCTATGTGTACTACGTTAAGCTAACTGAGACTTGTTATAGCACTTTATATCATTGGTCTTTTGTTGATTTTGACTGCTTCCATTGTCCTCATTTGTAAGTCGTTCTGGATGAATGCTAAATGACAATGTAAATCTAAATGTAAATGTACTATGTGTGTGGTGTGTGTGTGTGTGTGTGTGTAATCATTTTATTCAGATAGGACATACTGAATTGATAGTAGTGTGACAGTTAAGACTTGTATATAATTACAAAAAAAAAAACATTTAAATAAATGCTGCTCTCAAACTGTTTTCATCATTGATGAGAAATGTTTCTTGAGCAGACAATTATCATATAAATTATTTCTGAAGAATCATGTGGCTGCTTCTAGTTAATATGGCCAATGTTTTTCTTTCTCCCTGCATTACTAGAACCTCAAGTTCATTAAAACACTACACATCGACATAAACCGCCACTTATCTCGGTCCATCCCAGAATTGTGTTTGCATCCTTCATCTGATGATCTGTTTCCACTGTAGTCCACAGTAAATCTCATTCAGAGTCCTTAGCTCATGGCTCTTCAGTGCAGACAGTAACAAGACCTGTCTGTCTCTCCCGTATCTCGCTTATGCATTAAATAAGCATGTGAACTGATAAGAATTTGAAACTAAGGCAAAATTAATGTGTGATTATGTTTTCTTCTCCTCAGAGAAAATAAAAACATTTAATAAAAAAAAAAAAACTTGTGTACTTGGGCAACATTTTATTTATCCATCATAGGTTTCAGCTGCAAGGGTCAGACAAATGCTTTGAATCAATTAGCCTTTCATCAATGCTCAGTTATAAAGTATACAAAACTTTAGCCGTTTATTTCCTCTGGACATCTTAATCATTATTATACTGGTCAAAGTGCAGTTGTCCACTTCAATTTCTTCAACTGCACACACACACATACACACACACACACACACTATTCAGCAATACCAGCTACATTCATTTAATAGATGCCGTGCATATATCAAGACAGACATCCATGCAACATGTGTGCCGATCTTCTATTAAAAGTGAATATACAGCGCAACCAGTCAAAATGTAATAATGTCAGTCTTTCATTATTTCCTTCAGTCCATCAGGCTCCATTCAGTTTGAGCGTATATTTCAAGCACACAGGGGGAACAGCATGCCCAGATGAGGGGCATGTTAGCTGGGACAGGGCCTGAGGTGACAAAGTAACTTGGAAATTCAGATTCATTTGGCAGTTTTTTGAGCTTTCTGGGCAGATTTAGTCACTTTCCCGCTGCCGCCAATCTTCTTCTCCACACTTTTGATGACACCGACTGCAACAGTCTGTCTCATATCTCTGACAGCAAACCGTCCTGGGAAAACACATAAAAACACATTTATTTAAATATGAAAATTGCTCGATGAAAGGACTAGTACCATTTTCTGTTGTGTTTGTGGGAGCTGACTGAAGACTTGAACCCAACCACAGTGATCTATCAGGATTGTGTCTGACAAAAACAAGATTGTCTTGGTAATGTAGTGTTTGGACCAATCAGACACACCATTTTTCATTTGATTTAACTAATCAATTATTCATTAGACCTACAAATAATCACAGACCCCTCAGCCAATAAACATACTAGGTGTCAGGATGTCTGCGAATGACTCCAGACCCCTGGTTATCAGGGCAACCATGACGCCTCAGCAAGACAAGATCCCCACAACCGGCGCAGCGTCATAGAATGTCTATGAACAGAGTCGCGCCCACTTTTAGGGGAAAACAAACCGCCATACAGTATTGGATCGAGGAAGTGGACTAACCTTACTACATGCCAAAGAGTTGTTGTGTGCACCAATAATGTTTGTAAAACCCCAAATTTGAAATTCATGGCTATCAATATCTTGCTGTAATGGAAATATCATGAATGGTATGATGCTAATCGAAAACTAAGACAGGCAAGTTGTATGGCTGGACAGAAAAGTGCACTCAGTACTCTAAATATAAAGATATAATATATACATTTAAAGAGGTTTACTTTCAAATACGAAGTAAAATCATTCACTGGCTTACTTGCTGACTCGATGAGGTACGAGTAAATGTCCCGGTAAGACACTTCTTGTTACACCAGTTTGACACTGGGAGAATGAATGGACTGGACATATGTGTTTTTAAATGTACTTTTCACGCTCTGTGGCAGGCAGGGTGGACGTAATTACTTGACATGTTTAGTCAGGGATTTCTTAAGTTATTCACGCCTGCCAGCTGTTTACGGACGTTGCTTTTTGCCGCTATTTTGTATAGAAGTCTATGGGAAATCTAGTTTCTTTTCCCCTAAAAAGGGGAGGTGACGAAATTGACCGTTACGTTCCCTGATGTGCTGGTTGTGCGTATAACTTTTGCGACATAAAAGTATGTGGAGAGGATCTCTCTGAAACATACCGTTATAATGTGTATGTTGTTACTGTTCTTCTATATTGTCTTTTTGTCTTGTATACTGTTTTATGCATGCTTGTGACAGAACTACTCATTCGTGTAATTTTACCTTTATGTAATCTTACCATGTTTAGTATCTATGAATTCATCTTCTGATGATCTAAACAAGAGTGTATATTATATGTTGATACCTATTCAACATATTAGTGTTCTAAGAATCCTTACTAGTTTGTATATCAACTTCTGATCCAGTCACATATGCAAATTACCAGGCTTTCACACAAAGGGTTGTATAACTCCCCAGTATTTCCAAACTCCCATTTGGAATTTCAGCCTTTCTCATTGGACAAGCCTATCCTAAGAGGCGTGAACCGTTTTAGACTTTAAAAAGGCCCACACACAGTTCTGCCTCCTCTCTTCGAGCTCTTTCCTTTCTTGTGCTAAGAGTTTGTGAGCGAGAACTCTCCTTGTGCCAGGCCTCGTGCCTTGACATTCCTTCACCAAAGATCTAAGGATCTTAGCCTATGTGTCTTTTAGCTCTTGTCACTTTCCACATGGAAGAAACTCCCAAATCACCATTGGGTCAGGGAACCTTTGGAATTCATCACTCTTTAAAACCTGAAGAACGTGATCGTGACTCCTACACCTCCGAACCTCCGAACCATCAAGACTTTGCATCCAGACGCTCATTCCAGGCCAAGGAAATGCAAGTATCGTACATTTAACTAAACAAAACAGAGGTTTAGTATAAGCTGTAGACCCCGTTATAAACGGCACTGATGGTTTTACTCAGGTGGTTAACTGAATCTTTTCATAGCTTCATTCTCTAGTTTTCCTGATGGTATCATGCATCAAATCTCAATTGCCCTTTCCCCTGTATGAGTGTTTGTTTGTTCGTTTGTTAGACTAGTTTGCGTTAGTGTTTAGTTAATAAAACTCTTGTGCACAAACTACATGAGTTACTGATTCTGCCTTACAAATCAATGACCCTTTACAATTCCGATTTTGCTACATGCTCTAATGCATTAATACTGTATGAAAGTATTTTCTGTGGCCACTGAAATATCCTTTCTTAGAGTTTATATGAAATTATGCTAAATGTTCGCTGGAATTTAATTCTGCTACAGTTACTACTGGCAGCTCATATAAATCATTTTAATTAATCATAATTAATTAATCATAATTAATTTATATACATTTCCCCTCGTGAGCTTAATTTATTACAGTGAACACTACTTTTAATGGAGAGTTTAGGGGAAAAAAATAATAAGCACAAGATGCAATAAAAATGACACGTCGCACTGAAAACAGCAGGTCAAAAGTAATGAGAGACTGTTTAAAGAAACAGGCCTAATAATCAGTTTTACTGGAGAAAAACATGAAATCATGAGCTCATGTTTCAAAAGGATGGTGTGGAGGCTCACATTACTGATGAATCAGACCTTTAACCTGACAATGACTGCAGTGAGTCTCATTAATCATGAGACCGAGTGACCAACAGTGAGCCTGAGACGTCAATTCAAATAAGTATGACAAACCTAACCACAGGATGCTGGGTTGCTTGGTTCTTGTAATTTGAGAAGAACATACATGAATAATCATCTTTTTATAAAGCCTCTAAAACCTTTTTCTAAATAGGGATTATTTCACAGGACATGAAGAAGCTATTTAGCAGAGCCTTGCACAAGGTTTTATTATATTTCATCTTGATTATGCATGGATTTGAAATCAACTATGTTCTGTGATAAAAAAAAAAAAATGTAATTATTTATCTTAATCCCTTTTTAATGGCCTTTTTTTTTGGAGCTTTCTTTTATTAGTTTCATTTCTATGAATATTTTCCACCCCATGAATGTTACCATAAATAAACTGCAAAAGGAAAATAAATATTCATATTGATAGAAATGATAAAAGAAAACAATATAATGAACAAATAAATAGATACAGCAGAAAATAAAATTTAAAAAAGCAATGCCAAAGAACAAAAGGAAAACAAATTAAAAGAAAACATTAAATAAAGCACAGGCAAACAAAATAAAAGAAAGCAAAACTTAAAAGAAAAGAAAAACAAAACACAATGCAAAAGAATGCAAAAATAAAAACTAAAATGAAAATGTGTTCCTGTAGCTCAATTGGTAGAGCACTGTGTCATCAAGCGCAAGGTTGGGGGTTTGATTCCCTGGGAACACATGATAGGTAAAAATTGATAGCCTGAATGCACTGTAAGTCGCTTTGGATAAAAGCGGCTGCTAAACCCATAAATGTAATTTTTAATTGAATTTTTAATTTAAAATAAATTGATTCAGAAGCATTTACTGTAAGTGGACACATACAGTACCTAGTGGAGGGTACTGAGAGAAGCTCTCCACACACATTGGTTTTCCTGGGATCATTTCCACAATAGCAGCGTCTCCAGACTTCAGGCTTTTGGGGTTGTCTTCCAGCTTCTTGCCTGAACGGCGATCAATCTTCTCCTTAAGCTCGGCAAACTTACAGGCAATGTGAGCTGTGTGGCAGTCTATGACAGGAGAGTAACCTGCGCAGATCTGTCCTGGGTGATTCAAAATGATGACCTGATGAAAAGAGAGAGAAAGAATAGAAATCCAGAAAAATATCAAGACAAGATATTAAGAAGATTATCCCACCTGTGCTGTAAACCCTGATGCTTCCTGAGGCGGGTCTGACTTACTGTCCCCACAAACGTTACCTCTTCTAATGTCTTTTACAGACACATTCTTCACATTGAAGCCTACGTTATCTCCTGGCAGGGCTTCAGTCAGAGACTCGTGATGCATCTCCACCGACTTCACCTCTGTAGTGATGTTGGCTGGGGCAAAGGTCACCACCATACTGGGCCGCAGGATACCGGTCTCCACCCTGCCCACCGGCACAGTCCCTATACCTGAGAAGAAAGACATGGCATCTCTGAATAACCATGTTCTGTATACATACTGATGTAGTAGCTTTCTGAACTCAAAATATAACTGCAAGCTGATCCTAAAAATACCATCACCCCATAAAATGTTCATGATTTGAGTGGGTTAATCCCACCTCCGATCTTGTAGACGTCTTGTAGGGGCAGACGTAAGGGTTTGTCAGTGGGGCGTGTTGGAGGCATGATGGTATCGAGAGCTTCCAGTAGAGTCACCCCACTGGCATGCTGCTCCTTCCTGTCCAGCTTCCAGCCTTTAAACCAGGGCATCTGCACAGCACAAATGAGATGATTTTATTAATCAAACCACTAGCATTCTGCCAACAGTTTAACAAACGCACACGCCAAGGAAACTCACATTAGAAGAAGGTTCTAGCATGTTGTCACCATGCCAACCTGAAATTGGGACGAAGGGCACCGAGGCGGGGCTATAACCGATCTTTTTGATGTAGGTGCTCACTTCTTTAACGATCTCATCATAGCGTTTCTCGCTGTAGGACGGCTCCGTGGAGTCCATCTTGTTGACAGCTACAATCAGCTGCTTGACGCCCAGCGTGTAGGCCAGCAGGGCGTGTTCCCTTGTTTGCCCATTTTTAGAGATGCCCGCCTCAAATTCACCCACTCCAGCTGCCACAATTAGAACAGCACAATCTGCCTGGGAGAGAAAGAATGAGAGGCGCATTGTTTAAAGATAAAAGTACTAAAATTCATCTATAGGTACTAGGGATCTTCTCACTTATCAAAATCAACTGCGGGCGGCAGATCCTTTTCCTATTTGGCGCCTAAACTCTGGAATAACCTACCTATCATTATTCGGGAGGCAGACAACCTGGCTTACACATAACATACTAATATGCTTATCCAAATCCGTTAAAAGATTTTTAGGCTGCATTAATTATGTAAACCAGAACCGGGAACACTTCCCATACCATCCGATGTACTTGCTACATCATTAGATGAATGGCATCTACGCTAATATTAGTCTGTTTCTCTCATAATCCCGAGGTCACCGTAGCCACCAGATCCAGTCTGTGTCCAGATCAGAGGGTCACTGCAGTCACCCGGATCCAGTACGTATCCAGACCAGATGGTGGATCAGCACCTAGAAAGGACCTCTACGGCCCTGAAAGACAGCGGAGACCAGGACAACTGAAGCCCCAGATACAGATCCCCTGTAAAGACCTTGTCTCAGAGGACCACCAGGACAAGACCACAGGAAACAGATGATTCTTCTGCACAATCTGACTTTGCTGCAGCCTGGAATTGAACTACTGGTTTCGTCTGGTCAGAGGAGAACTGGTCCCCCAACTGAGCCTGGTTTCTCCCAAGGTTTTTTTCTCCATTCTGTCACCGATGGAGTTTCGGTTCCTTGCAGCTGTCGCCTCTGGCTTGCTTAGTTGGGGTCACTTCATCTACAGTGATATCGTTGACTTGATTGTAAATAAATGCACAGACACTATTTAACTGAACAGAGATGACATCACTGAATTCAATGATGAACTGCCTTTAACTGTCAATCTGCATTATTGACACACTGTTTTGCTAATGAATGTTGTTCAGTTGCTTTGACGCAATGTATTTCGTTTAAAGCGCTATATAAATAAAGGTGACTTGACTCAACTTGACCAAGCATTGATATGCCACCAGTTCTCGTAAATAGTTGTAGCTGAGCTAGTACTGTCTTACCTGAGACGTTCCAGTGATCATGTTCTTGATGAAGTCTCTGTGTCCTGGAGCATCTATTATAGTTATGTAGTACTTGGTGGTCTCAAACTTCCAGAGTGAAATGTCTATGGTAATCCCTCTCTCCCTCTCGGCCTTCAGCTTGTCCAGAACCCAGGCATACTTAAAGGAACCTTTTCCCATCTGCCAAAACAAAAGTATTTGAGCATTCAGGAAAAACATGCCTTCACCGAGGAAAAAATTAAGTTGTGTGGACACACAAAAGCAATCATCTTAAAAGATTATGACAGTACATGTGTTATTTTAGGCAGAAACTAACACCTATTTTGCCTGAATTGTATAGTGGATTGTTCCAGAGGTAGAATTCTCTTAATAATTATAAAGCCAGGGTTTACTCTGCATTTGCGTGCCTAATTTTGTATAGTGCCAAATGCAGTGCTTAAAACACTTGTCAAACCCTGACCTCGGAATTTGGGACGTTTTAGGTTCAAATCATCCAAAAGTTCATTACTTATGATCATAGAAGTTTGCCTAGCTGCACATTTGCCCTCAGAGAACTTGGCACTTGCATAACCAAGAAACTTTTCACAGATGAAGGTTTAAATCCTGTAAGGAATACATTATGCCTCAATATTGTGCCATTGAGATTAATAATTTGCCCCAGCTGACTCTCTTTGTTACAGATAATTAGATATCTATGCATTTAGCAGACACTTTTATCCAAAGTGACCTGGTGCATTCAGGCTAACATTTTTTACCTAACGTGTTCCCTGGGAATCAAACCCACAACCTTTTGAGCTGCTAAGGCTGCCTAACGCAATGCTATACCACTGAGCCACAGGAACATCATAATAAAGCTCTTAACAATTTTCACAGATGGAAGGTTGTGAGTTCATATCCGACAAGGTCCATACATTATCCTTCAACATTTTGACATTGAGAAAATCCCTTACCCCCACCGATTGACCATATAAGTCTCATAACAATCACAATTGGTAGGTTGTAGGTACAAATCCAATACCTTGTTGTTTTGTCCTTAACCAAACACACCTGCCATTTTCTAGCAATCCTGAAGACAAAGGTTATATTTTCTGGTTTGTTTAATTAGGATTGGAGTCAAAATCTGCAGGACAGTGGTTGTCCAGGACCAGAGTTGTCCATCCCTGTTGTAGGTAAAAACCCCTAATGTACCTAATCTTTAGTAAACCTGTAACACAAATCCAACAGGCTTATTTGTGCACACACAATGTTTTACCTACATCTTGCTGCTTGAATAACAAGTTACCCTCAAAGACAGAGGTGAGGTGTCAGACCCACTGGGATTGCACCCATTTACTCAAGTCTCATTCTCTCAGTCTAATGTGCATCAAGACTACAGAAGCACAGGGCCTGTATCTTATCTTTTCCTTTAATCTCCAATGACATTTTCCAAAGAGTAAATGTCTCAATGTAATTACACACCAGTTCTCCCTCTGCTCTGCAGTGCATAAGAGGAGAGGAAGGCATGGTGTGATGCATGATGAGATTCTTATATAATTACCCTACAGAGTAAGTGGGTTGGAGTTACCCATCATTCAGCACAGAGACCACAGTTCTCACAGTGCATAAGGGATTTGGCTATTTAAATGGAAGGTGCAACTGTAGTCCTTTATTACAAGTCTGACTTCAAACTCAGCAATCTGATTCCACTTGAACACCAAAGCTAAATTCCTATGATTTTTTTTTTTAAGATCCTGTTCACCTACCTCAGCAGCCTCTTTTTCAAACTTCTCAATGGTTCTTTTATCAATTCCTCCACATTTATAGATGAGATGGCCAGTGGTGGTGGATTTCCCAGAATCAACATGGCCGATGACCACAATGTTGATGTGGATCTTCTCTTTCCCCATGACGGCACAGGACAGGAAGACAGGATGGGAATGGATGGAGCTTTCTTCTGTCTACGGCCATCGCAGACAAAGAACATTTGAACACATAGACACGACATTCATCCTAAATGTTTAATTATGATATTTACTGATCATAGTTCAGTAAACAGTATTCAGAGCACAGCAGAACTAAGCTATTCAAGATCATTTCTGAACAACATAAAATAGGAGATAAATATTTCAGATAAGTTATACTACATAAATAAATAATACAATGATTATATTATATATTATATACAAAATATATGAAATATTATTTGAAATGTCTGAACATTTGTCACGAACAGTACATAAAAAAGATAACCGTTTGAAATCATTAATCATTCATTCAGTTTGGTAAACATTAGCAGCATAACAAAAGGCTTGCACAATTACAATCTCAAAACATTATTATTAATAATATTATTATTATAAATGTAAATCATTTTTTTCAAAACTATGTTTTTACAAGTTTACATTTCGCTTGCAGTATCTGTAAGATACCTATGATTTTCTTTTTTTTAGTACTACCTGACAAAGTTGCGTAACATATTTGAATATATCAGAAAAGACAAAATTATAATTTACACAAGCAATTCTGTAAAAAAAAAAAAAAAAACACCCCTTGACAAAAGCAAAGGCTGACATTGACCTTGGTTTTTAAGATATATATTGCCTCTCTGAGCAGCTCTTATAGTTTTTAACAAGTCAAGTGAGTCCCTCAATTGAGAGTAAAAAAAAAGCTGGATGTTAAAATCATACCTCAACTGTGGGAAAACTCAAATGTGTAGAATATGCAAAGAAGCCTGGAGGCTTTTTGTCAAATACATTGGGTAGCTTTACTGTACGGGACAAACCAGGAACTCATGCACAACTATCACAAGAGCTTACGAACAGTATTTGACGCAGGAGGAAACAAGACATGCTTTTGAACAGGATGTGTAAATTCTGCTATTAATTGATATACTGTATCAAATAACAAGTAATATAGAATAGTTTCATCAGGACAGTACTAAATAAAAACACAATAGGAAAAGAAGCTGTTGACTGGTATGAGTATAGTTAAAGTCTATCAGCATTAGGATGATTGTGGCCTCTTACCTGCAGCGGACAGGCGGACCCTGTTCTCCCCTCAGCAAACACACACTGTGCTCCTGCACGGTCCAAGTCTGTGTGTGTAATATACTCACCCCACTTTGATACAGCAATGCGGCACTCGGAGCGGGGGGAGGCTGGCGGTGAGGGACTGCAGTGAGACAGCTGCAACAGAAACGAGCCGAGAGGAAGAGTACGAGAGATGGAGGAGGAACACACTGCAATAGAGCAGCATCCAGTGACTCAGCATCTTACCCTCCATTAACTCCTGCTGGCTAAGAATCAACCTGGTTTCCTGTCTGGGTCTGAAATATAACACCAGACTCATAATAATAAAAAGAAAAATTATTAAAAAAATATTTTTTTACTAAGTTATTCCAGAGGTAACTATTTCTATGTATTTGGTACATCTAAAATTACATACATATATTATAGTGGTCTGATCAGTTTTCTGGCCTGATCTTTGAAAAAATAATCAATCAATTATATTTTGACCATCATTCTTCTGCTTATTTCATACAGATATTTTTATTTAATGTTTATTTTGTAGAACATACTGCATTTGCTACTTACACAGGCCAAAATACTTCTTTTAGTAATTGTAATATCTACAAAAAAGTGCTAGTAATGCCTTTGTATGAGCAAGAAAACTTATTACCCAACTAAAGAATCTTAAAATGATCTCATTCTGTGTTAACAATACATTACATAAGGACCTCAAATTGACTCTAGACTTCCTTGGGAAAAAACTCTTAATTTGAAGATCTACAGTACACTGTGAGTGTGTGTACAACGTTAGAATTAGCAGAGGGCCTGAAGAAAAAAAATAAAAAATAAAAAAATAAAATTATGCTCACCAAAGCTATTTTCATTATTTAGATTTTTATATATTCCTTTTATTAGTCATTTATTTCTGTTACGGAAAAAATGAATTTTCAGCAGCCATTACTCCAGTCTTCAGTGTCACATGATTTTTCAGAAAAACATTATCAATGTTGAAAACATTTGTGCTGTGTAACACCTTAATCACCAAATTAAAAATTTTAAATCTCTCTCTGGATCATTTATGTTTAGACCAGGGAAAGATCAAAGGGAGGCTAACATATTAAATATTGTTCAATGGCAGATTAGGAATTAAGAAGTCAAATCAGACCAATATAGTTCATTATCATTTTTTTAATCAGGGACATCCTCCTGATGTGTTTAACATGTTCGGTCAGAAATGTAAAACAAGCATGACTCAGAAACCAAATACCATCACTACTCACGATGCATTTGATCAATGACCATCTCATCGGCTAATACAATCAGGTTATTTCAAACAGTTACGTAATAACATGTCTAGCTCAGCTTATTTGCAGTGTAAGCCCTAATAAATCACACAACAAACTAGTTGATACTCTGGTCCGTCTCGAGAACCGACAAAAATAAAATAAAGCTACCACTTAAAATTCCCACAAATCTTAAAAAAAAGAAAAAAGTTTTTCCAAACTCAGCAGAGGAAAGCTTATTAGTTGATCATACTTTCCCCATCAGTCTAGTCATATCCTACACAGCCACCAGACTTTCCTTTCTCTGTATGTCCACCGTCTGTCTGTGAACAGCACAGGAACGCCTCTCGCAGTGAACCTCTGGACTGCAGATCACACACACGAACATCACATCCCCTGCTCTCCATCTAATTTCACTTCCACATTGGCTCTAGCACGACCAATATTAGCTACACCTTTCTCTGTCAGTTCTTTTCAAATGTCTAATGTCCCAAGTCGTCCTGCTGCATGCTGCGTCTACGTCCTGCGGCGCTTGGCTCCTCCGGGGCTGGAGGGGTTGCTGGAGTTCATCACCTTCTCCACGGCTCGACTCCTCTTCCTCTTTTCCCCGGATGATTCTTTCGACCCGCTGCCCGTCTCACCTGAGCCCCCCCTCTCGGCCCGCTCTTTCTCTTTCTCTTTCTCGCGCCCGCTGCCCGACCTCTCCGACATCTTCACCGAGGAATTGCTGCCTGACGAAGGGAAAAGGGAAATGGGGAAATAAGGGTCGGATATGGGAACACAAAGAACAAAACAGATGAAAAACCAATACAAAAGAAATGAAAAAAACATATGCACCAAAATTATTTATTTCTATCATAATTAAAAAGTGGCAGGTAATTTCTGTGCTAAATGAAGCCCGATATTAGCTTGCAAAATGTGCTGCGATTATGACAAAGCTGCTTGTTTTTACACCTTTTTATCAACAGAAATTGGGAGTATATTACATGAATAATATAATAAGCTCCCAAGATACAAATAAATTAAACTATTAATTTTGTGAATGCATAATCCCCACATTTTAGCCAAATATTAAGACAGCATTGTGGAAAAGAAATCCCAGAGTACACTGCAATGAGCAGTGCAAAGTCCTAGATAGGCAAAGCAAGAGAAATGGTTTTAATTTTCCATTCAGTATTTTAACCTATATTTGTGTACTGTTTATTTGTGTGTTCACGTCATGTTGTAATTAGCGTTAATTACTAGATGGCAACCCAATACATTATTTCTAGTTGCGTGTTTTCATTTGATGTTAAGCAGGTTGTACAAATTTGAGCTTTCAGAAAATTACAAGTTTACAAATTGTTGAAGACATGAATGCTTTTTACAAGTCATAATCTCATAATTACGAAAAATTCCAACATGATGCGAACGCACCTTATGCTTATTATCTTATTGTGTTGTTAGCAAAATGCTAATACAACATTCTACATGAAATAAGTGGAGTGTATTTGTGCTAATTGTATGCAGCTGCCTAGGCAGAGGGTTACAAATGAGTCACTTACAAATAGGGCTAATAAAGGGAGAAAAAAAATTCCGTAAAATTCCAGAAACTTTCTGGAACTTTTCTGAAATCTAATTACTTGAAAATATTTTAATTTTCCACTAGTTCCCAAAATTACTGCCCAATTTCCTGAAATTTACCTGCAACTCTACTTACAAAATTGTGTGTTTTAACCAAAGAAATGCAATATTGTTGCTGTTCCACAAGTGCCACCTGCTGTCAGAGAGTGAATTTGCGTCTCATTGAGCCCGTCTGCTGCTGCTCTTTCCTGCTGATGTTTTAAGCGGTATAGTTTCACAAAGCTAAAGTCCGACCGTTCTGTTTTTGCTTCAAATTTCAAAATCATACAATCTAATTTAGATTAAAAACAGTTCAAGCTTCATCAATGAAACATATTTGTTTGTATTCAGATTAAAATGTAGTGGTTTCCTCTCATTTAAAAAGGAAAGAGCACCTGCAAGATCAAAGTTTATTTATATTAAGAGATTTATTTGATCAGGGGTTTGTTTTAAAAAAATTTACATTTGACATTTACATTTCAAAAAGAAATGCGCATCATTTTGTCCAATCAATATAAAAGGACACCTTTGTCAAAAAATGTATAAAGTTGATACGCTATCTATGTAGGAAACAATCATGGGTCAAACACCAGGGATCTCTGATGGTTTTAAAGCCTATAATTATATTTTTTAGATTTTAATTACCAAATTTTCCTGTCTGCTTTAACGACTAACAATTTTCAAAATAGAGGATAAATCAGTGTGTATTATTTCTTCAACCTAGTTACTGTTAATTTGTGAAAAACTGGTGAATGTGCAAGGGATCTTAAAAGCATACAAAGCTGCAGCTGTTCAACAAGCAAACCCCCTTAACATGCCATGCTTCATACACACAGAGAATAATAACATAAGCTAGGGTGCACAGAACACACAAAAAAAGACAAAAGAGAAAGAAGGACAGCGAGAGAAAGACGGAGAGAAAGACGCACATGGTCAGAGGTCTCTGAAGGTTGTCTACAGAGGCCTCTGGTAATGAGCTGGTCTGTACTGAGCTCAAGCTGGAGCTTTGGAACAGAGCGAAACGTTTTCTTCTGTCCATACCTCGCAAAATCCTGGCCAGCCATACTGGGACCCAGACCTTTGAAAATGAGACACAAATGACCAGTGTGAGCCACGCTGAGCTTCACGCCAACGGGAGAACGATCCAGAACAAAAAAAAAGTGATGCAATGACGCAGGATTTAATAGACGGTGTTCGTCAAAAGGAAAGAGAGAGAGAGAGAGAGAGGGAGGGAAAGGAAAAAGAAGGGGTGAGTAGATGAGATAAATAAAGAGTGGAGGAGAAGAGAACCTTCTTCGTGGGTTGCAGGTGGGTCACTCTCTTCTTTGAACTCCTCTTTTACTTCGTCTTCAGATCCTACTTTACCTGTACGAAGACAATAAGAGCTTTTAAGTAAATCAGTCAAATCAAACGGATCAGCAGTAAATCACAAGACTACAAGGTGCTCACCTTCCTTGACTTCCTGTATGATCTCTTCAGGCAGCACAAAGCTCTTCTCCGAGTTTGGAAACGGGAGTATTTCTGATTCATGCTGCAGGAATAAAAAGAAATGTACTGATTAGATTTGAGAGCTATTGTAGAATCAACTTTATTTATCCCTGCTGGAAACTGCAGCAATAAAAGAAAAAAAAATATTCAATGGTGTGATATCTAGGGCTCATGATGGTGTCCTGATCACCCTAACAGTGTTTAATTTGGGATAATAAAAGTGTTAATATAAATTTGTAAATATTCTAAATATATATATAGTTATCAATAAATTGTCCTAACACATATTGGCCCATCCAGTGTTATTTTAGTATAACTGAAATACTATTATGGATTTTTATTCATACGTTTAATTTGTTTATTTTTTATTTGTTTATGTTTTTAGTTTTCATTCAATTTTAGTTCAAGTTTGAATTATTTTCTTGTGTTTTAGTCATACATACATACATACATACATATACATAGATAAATGCATATATATATATATGTGTGTGTGTGTGTGTGTGTGTTTTTTAAGTTAAACTAAATTAAAATGAGAAATGTTACCTTGCAAACTAGCTGGAAATTAAGTGGTTCCATCACAATATTTGGGTCAGAAAGTCTAAGAACATGAGTGAAAATGCTTTTATTTAGCATTTACCTGATTTTAAAAACTTAAATTTGTATTTTAATTATCTCAATAACAATGAGAGGCTGGACTGAAAAAGTAACATACTGTAAATACAGTCTTAGTATTGAACATATTACTGTCATTTGAACATTATCACAAATTAGCTTACTTATTACTGAGTGGAGAATCTTAAATGTATTAATTATACATCATAACGTTCAAATTGTTTGGAAAACACTAAAACTTAAATAATATCCAGGGTTTAAAATGATGCAATATTTTAATTTTAAATACCACATTTTCAATCTGAACCTTTGGATCCCACATATACTAGATAGCATTAAATTGTTGTGATGTCTAATGCATGCGGTGAATGAATCTCAGAAAATAAACCTCCCAATCGCAAGAAAGCACGAGTTGAGTTGTCTCACCAGCGCCTGCATGTCGTACATGGTGCTCAGGTGATCCCAGATGACTTTAGAGGACACCTGCCTGCCGATGTTCTGACTGAACTTATCACGAATACAGATCATGTGGAAATGACGATTCACTCCTGAAAATATGAGACATATACACAGAGACACGCTCCTTACAGCACAGAAAAAAACAGTGTTGCTGTAACTTAGCCTAGCCGTGATGCTATCATGCTAGTTAGCAGCCGCGCTAATGTTTGCTAAAGTCAACACACATTAACTGCTTTAAGTTACTACATCCATAAACACAATATTAGTTATTAAAATAGACAAATTCAACAATAGTCTACAATAGAAAATCACATTTGTATCACTATATTCAAATGTATTTTAACAAATAGCAACTGGACTCGATAACGCTCGCTAAAGTATCACTAAAAACGCTTAAATTAACTTAAAAATCTTTATCAGTATTTAAAAATCTGATTGGTATGATTAAATAACTGTATTATTACTTGATTTCAGATACTTAAAGGGTAAAAAAATGAGCTCATTGTCTTATTCATGATGTTTCATCGTTGCGCATGTAGAGATCAGGGCCTGTTAATCACGATCAAATCCAAATTAATTCATCTTACCGACGGGTTTATGCCCCAGCATTGCGTGAAAAAGACACACTTCTACTTCTTGACTCCATACGATGGACTCCTCGGCGGTGCAGATGCCGGTTTCTGCTTGTTTGTCGTCGGATGGCAGAGTCTCCGCTTCCCCCATGTTCCTCCAGAGACACACTGCTGCAGTCAGAGTCGGATCACCGCAGGACTCAACTACACGACCAGACACTTAACAGATCATTAGAGATTTACCATCTGGTTTCGTCTGTTTTTAGACAGTCTATGGGTTTCATAAAAAAAAAAAAACAACAACAAATATATATACTTTATATTTATCATATTTTCAAAGTTTACTTTTTTATTTATTTATTAGAATGGCACTCTTTTGCTCACATGTGGGTTTGTTATTAATGTAGTTTTCTGTGCAAATTCGTTTAATAGATGGACCATAAGAAATAGATAATAAATCGGACAATTTGCCCATTTTGTTTAGCAAAATTTAGGCTACCAAAACTCTTGTCAATGTATAATGCTTAATTTCACTTTAAAAATAAATAAATAAATTAAAAAAAAAAACAGTATTAATTATTTTTATATGCACAGAGACTTGTAGATATAATTAATAATTAAATAATATGTAGTTTTAAATGCAATAAATTTGTAGCTTTAATATTAAATTAATAAATGAATATTAATAAATTGTTAGTGAAATGTTACGTTATATGTATGGTGGATAAAACTGTTTATTGAGTACTACTTGAGACAATTCACATTTCATGATAAACTACATAATTCACAGTTAGAAGTTAAACAAAACACACACACACACACACAAAAAACACAAAATTATATATAAATTGAATAATGAATAATATTTTAAGATTGCCTCAATTAATTACACTCCATTGCTCTATCTCTTTATTTGCACATGGAAATGATTTAGAAGAGCTGATCATATGTAGTTTAAGGGTCTGTTACTCAGGCCACCGAAAAGCTGAGTTCCTATAAAATATGAAAGCTTTATTGAAAATTCACACGTTTTTGGATGAATTCAGAAGTGGGAAGTTGTTCTGCAATATTTATTATTTAAAAAATACAATTGACATGACCTCAAAAAATAAAAGGTAGAGAAACAAGCAGTTTGTGAATGGTTTCAGACACAGGCATGAATCACGCTGTCAGCAGGACCGTTCCACTGCTCGTCACCCAGCGGCTCATGCATACGTCTGCACTGCACATCTCCAGACGCAGCGTCAGTGAAGGAGCTCTTAGAGAAGTTCACCCAGTCTCCGGTGACGTTTACTCCATGCACCTGACACAGCTCTGCAGCCAGCGTGTCCTTCAGAAAGAGCAGGCGTGCCAGTCTCTGGAGCGGGTAGCGGCAGTTTCGGCTGCTGTGTCCGTGGCTGTAGAGCAGGAGCAGGTCTCTCCTGCAGCTCAGCAGGTGTCTGTGGATGGCACAGACCTGGATGAAGTCCAGTCTCTGGGCTAGACGGAGCAGCCGGACTGGATTGCGCTCCATATGTGCTCTGCTTACGGCCAGAGCCAGCTGAACAGCCGAAGAGCTGCGGATTCTCTCGGGCAGCTCAAGAACATGTTGAATGGCCTCAGCTGAACCTGAAAGCATGAAGAAAATATATCGGTTTATCTCTGATGGTACTTCATTTGTGTTTTTTACACTGAAAACTGTGGAATGTGTGGGGAAGCATTAATGAAACTGAGAGAAAAAAACTGAAAACACAGTGTTATTTTTATGTTATTTAAGCAATATGCCAATAAGTCATGGTTTAGTATTTTTACATCATGCTGTTACAACTAGAAGCTGTTCTAAATTCAATGTTAACCATGCTGCCAATCGTTACAATGCTTAACAAGGAAAATGTATTTGGTAAATACTGATAGCAGAATGTTTGCCAAGTAACAAACAGTCACAGTAGGGGAACAGGTCACAATTTACAGTATTTATTAGATACCATATAAACATTTTATAGAAACAAATGTGCGCCTAAGTATACATGCCACCCCCCACTCTCATACAGGTTCAAATCTGCTAATAAACCTATTAGCTTTTACTGGAAAATCAAACAACATTTTATTAAACTTTGACAACTGCCTTAATCTTTTAAACAACTGAAAAGATAAGATAAAGATAAAAATCCACTGTCAGTTTCAGCGAGTGAAGAACAAATGTATTCTCATGTATGTTCTTCATTAGGTAGTCTCTGACAAACAGCATGTTAATGATATTTAGGAAATGCGTGTAGACCTCTGCAGGCCTCCCAATAATACGGCCCTGTATTGTGCACGTGTTTTAGACAGACAAAGTGTGACATTTTTTGTTGTTTCCATGAAAGGAGTGGTTGTTTTATTGTCTCATAAAACAAAATCTTTTATTTGAATCCAGTAAAATCACTTAAATAAAACCTGTTATTCCATTATAGCAGATTTGGACTAAGCTAATGTATAAGACATTAGTCATATGTTGAAAAATGGAGCAAAAAGTCTAAGTTGAAAGAATCAAGGGGGGGGAAGAACTGTAAAGAATGACAACAGTTGATCAATATCCTGACAGTGAGAGCCCTAGCAGCTGTGGCTCACTCACCCAAGTTATAGAGAAGACTCAGAGCCTGATACTCCTCCTGATGCTGGTGCTTCCCATCTCTGTAGCTCTCCAGCAACCAGCTCAAGCATTCCTGCAGGTGAGTGTCATTGATGCGCGGGTCGAAATACTGAAGCTGCTGCCCGCAGAGTCTGTAGGAGGAGTAGAGAAGGAAACGCACGCTTTTCTCCAGCACGGCCACACAGTCCGGCCCCGACACACGCTGGATAATCATGTCCTGACGGACGCTACGCAGACGGTCAAACACAAAACTATACACCTGAGGATCATTAATAAGACAGGATTGAAATGGCCATCATATTACAGATAAAGGAATAACAAGATGTCATTTCCATACCTCCGTCCATGGCTGAAATGTAGAGGAAGCTGCAATCTCATCGACTAGATAACACACAGTGTTTAAAAGCACAGATGGAGGTCGAAGGTCGCTGGCTCTTGTGGAGTCTTTCCCTGCTGCAGGTCTCGAATACTCTTTGACGGCACGTGAGGCATCAGCACGCGGCAAACGATCCCGCTCTGTGCCGGTCACCATCTCAAACCTGTGCAGTCGATTCTGTGCTTCCCGCTGGCGTAACTCACAGACAGGACACATAGTCATACAGGTGCCACGAGGCACAGAGTCCTCAGCTTTCTGCTCCTCCAGCTGATCTCTGTTCGCTCGACCCGGTTCCTTCTGCCTGTGTCCTCGGCCCCTCCTAGACTGATGCCTCCTGGACATCAAACAAGACCGAAAGCATACTGAGAGCTTAAACTGATCAAAAGTTTGAAATAATTCAATTTTAATGTTTTATGTTTTTGAAATAAGTCACTGATTCTCACAGAGACTCCTGAAGAAACAAAAACGTGTTTTTTACAAAAATATTACGTAGCATAACAGTAGTTTTCAACATTGATAATAAAAAGAACCATATAGGCCTCAATAATTGATCAAATCTGCAGCAAATTATTAAAGTATTAACTGCTGAAAATTCAGTTATGCTACACAGGAATAAATTAGTTTACAATGTACTACGCCTATTTAAAATTGCAATATAGCCTCGGTAAACACAAAAGACTTAAAAAAAAAAAGGTTTTGACAGGTGGTGTGTGTTTAAGTGTGTGTGAAAGAGAGTTAAGTTTTTATTGTTGCAGAGGTCTGTAAGATGCTCACTGCATTCTTCCTCATTGCTGACACTGACTGAAAAATAATTATTTCCAAACTACATTGCCAAAACACATTTTATTCATCAACAATCGGACTTGTGCATGCAGTAACCTGTATGTGCTGCTTCATACTGCAATGACATTTGGCTTTGTCACAACGAACGCAATCTGTTTCTGTCTGCGGAGTGCGCTGACTCCTTGTATCAAATGGCAACAGTTAAGCTTTTTGATCGGTATCTATATATGTGTGTTCATCGAAATAAAAACAAGCTTTAGGGAGGAAGACTCACGCGTTGCTCATGGCTGTTTTGTTCATTGGTCGGGTCGAGAGCGACTGCACAGACGTCACGTGCCATGAAGACAGCTCTGATTGGTCGCCAGTTGTCATACAGTTGTACGTCATATCCGATAAGTGCTACGTAATATTTATTATTCTTTTACTGTCTATGCTTGAAACACACACAAAAAGCACAAAATAAAAGTATTTCAGATTCGCGTTAAAAACGCGTTTTATTTATTTTTATGAGCATGAAATTATGCAATATTACAGATTTTTATTATTATTATTTAAACAAGTTACAAATAGATTTGATTACGGTTTTTGTAGGAAAATTGGACTGTATATCTGACCATTGGAAGCAACCAGAGTACTTATAATTACTTATAATTACTAAGTCAAATCAGATATTATTGTAATCTGTAAAGGACTTTAGGTTATTAATAAAATATAAGTATGGCATCACATATTTCTCTATCTACATACATGAACTGCACTGTTACATACATAAACCTATTGTTTAGGTTGTTGATCTCAGTTTTAAAACCGTTTAAACCATAAAAAGAATTTGAACAGAAAAATATTACTTAAAATTTCTTAACTAAAAAGTGTAATTAAGTTATAATACACATATGCTTAAAAAAAAATCACTCCATCACCAGTCTGATTAAACACATGACAAATTCCCTTAATCATTCTGTAGCAATGTATGAAATGAGCACCTCCAATTAATTATTTTTACATACTTTATTAATTTAATTGTAAACAGATGTGATATTCACACAAGGTATAATGATAACGTGGAGGGACAGAAGAGAGTCTGGGCTGTGCTTGGTCCGATCCGGTCTTCCTCCAGTGATTGCTGGATCACAACTGTCTTTCGGCTTACTAACGAAGACACCTCCAGAAGATCCCAAACAGTCCTAAAATGAAAATAAAACCAAACAAAGACAGAATCAGTAAAAGATTAGATAAAGAATGGCACAGGTGGGAGTCCTTCATATATGGAGACTGACGTGCCTTGTCAACTGCTGGCTGACTTTATCAGCAGTATTTTTCATCTCTCGAAGACACTCCGTCGGTGGGAATGTCCTTAGTATAGTGGAGCAGGACTTGTGCACTCTGATTCAGACATTCAACAGCTTTGTCTGTGTAAGAGAAACATTATTCAATAAATCAGGTCGGAATCATTAGAAAATCTAAAATCCTTATTTTAATTGCAGATAGAAAGTACATCATATTATATAATAGTATCACCACACAATAAAGTTTTTTTTTCTTCAGGTTAAGCAAATCAGAACGAGTCAATGTATTGTTTGTTATCTGGCTCGGCTCTGTGTTTATCTTCAGTTCTCTCTTCACAGCAGATCAGTCAGTGTACTGTTTGAGTAAATGAATTACTCCGGGATATTGGTTTGTTTGAACTCAGAGGGAGTGTCAGACACATTAAACAAGTTAACAGCTTAAGTCATTTTTGGATTAATGCGTATTGGAGATGCGAACCGTTTAAAACGATTCAGTTCGATTTGGTGAACTGTTTCAAAAAGATCCGGTTACATCGAATGATTTGTTTGTGAACCAGATATCACAAACTGCTTTGTTTTGAACTGTCAAACAACAGACACGGAAGAGAAGACATTGCTGAATAAAGCCATAGTTTTTGCTATTTTTGGACCAAAATGTATTTTCGATGCTTCAACAAATTCTAACGGACCCTCTGATGTCACATGGACTACTTTAATGATGTTTTTCTTACCTTTCTGGACATGGACAGTATACCGTTCACACAGCTTCAATGGAGGGACTGAGAGCTCTCGGACTAAATCTGAAATATCTTAAACTGTTTTCCCAAGATAAACTGAGGTCTCACGGGTTTGAAACTACATGAGGGTGAGTCATTAATTACATAATTTTAATATTTGTGAGAACTAACCCTTTAAAGGGTGTGTACATTTTCAGCAAATAGTCATTTTTGGCTGAACTATTCCTTTAAATGGAGAGGTCACCTCAAAATAAACACTACACTTTCTCTAACTCTTTACTGCCATTTTTGGATCTTGACAACCCTGGTCATTTTTTTTTTTTATTGTACAGGCATTTGGCAAAATGTTGTGTTCTGTAGATGAAAGAGTCATATGTGTTTGGAACGACATGCGGGTGAGTAAATGTAACAAAATGTATTTTCGATGCTTCAAAAATATTCTAACTGATCCTCTGATGTCACATGGACTACTTTGATAATGTTTTTCTTACTTTTCTGGACATGGACAATATACTGTACACACATCTTCAATGGAGGGACTGAGAGCTCTCGGACTAAATCTAAAATATCTTAAACTGTGTTTTGAAGATGAACGGAGGTCTTACGGGTTTGAAACAACATGAGGGTGAGTCATTAATGACATCATTTTGATTTTTGGGGTGAACTTTCCCTTTAAGTAACAGATGCAGATATTTCATTACTTTTAGCCGTTAGTAGTCCAAACAATTATTCAGGCGTAATAACGTCAATGTCAAATTCATAAATTACTTTACTTTCCACAGTGTTTCATTTTTAAAGCAAGTTGTGTTGGTTTACTCCGATGTCAATTCCGAACTATGTGTCACGGTGAGGAAATATTTAAACATTTAAATATATATTTTAATTTAAATATTCAGCTTTACAAGACCAGCATTAGCACAAGTGCTTTCACAAGAGGTAATGAATACTTTATAGAAAATTATGTAAAAACAAGTGAGTCATACTGCAGTTTACATTATACAAGCAACAACTTATTTTTATTATGTTATATACAGTGGGGCTCGAAAGTTTGGGCACCCCTTGCAGAATCTGTGAAAATATGAGCAATTTTCAAAAAATAAGAGAGATCATACTAAATGCATGTTATTTTTTATTTAGTACTGTCCCGAGAAAGATATTGTACATAAAAGATATTAACATTTAGTCCACAAGACAAAAAAAATGCTCCAGAAGGAAACAAGATGCATTATGAGCTGCGGGTTGAAAACTTTTGGAATTTGAAGATCAAGGTAAATTGTACTTAATTTGTGTACCGGGAAACATACAAGTATCTTATGATGCTTACGATGGGCAGAACTAAATGGGAGAAAAAAATTATATTTCAACAAAATAAGACAAATTTGGCCATCGTGTTCAAAAGTTTTCACCCCCCTTCTTAAAGCATCTTGTTTCCTTCTGGAGCATCAGTGAATGTTTGAATCTTCTTGAATAGTTGTGTTTGAGTCCCTCAAATGTCCTCAGTGTGATAAGGTGTATCTCAAAATCATACAGTCACTGCTGGAAAGGGTTCAAATATGCAAAGATGCTGGAAAACTGAAGAATCTGCAGCACCTTAAAGATTTTTCTGAAGAACGCTGCTCAGTTTAACTGTTCAGAACAAACAAGGGACTCATGCACAACCATCACAAAACAGAAAGACAGCCGAGGATCATCAGGTAACAGAACACAGTACTAAGAACTAAGGGTTCCCAAACTTTTGAGTGGGGTTATTTTAATTTTTTTTTTTTGTCTTGTGGACTAAATGTCAATATCTTTTATGTACAATATCTTACTCAGGACAGTACTAAATAAAATAAAATATAACATGCATTTAGTATGATCTCTCTCTTTTTTTTTAATTACTCGTATTTTCACAGATTCTGCAAAGGGTGCCCAAACTTTCGAGCCCCACTGTATATATGAGTGTTTATAAACAAATCAACTTAAATTAAGAATTAAACTTTAATTTAAGATGTGAAATCTTACTTTGAGTCACTTGAAAGGGGTTTTCTCTACTTTCCGTGTGTTTAACGGCTTTTTGAATGCCATTACATTGCACAGACCCAAATATGAGGACTGTTACAGTTTTTCTCAATTGCTAAAACACATTTCTTGAAAGCTGCTCTCATTTTCTCTAAACTGTGAACACAAAACCCAATTTTCAAGCTACATTAACAAAACCTCAGACTCTTCTTGCAAAACCAAACTTTCACCTCAAAACAGTTCAATCTGTGCTCAAAACAACTATGTTGTCAAATCGTGCCCAGAGTCAATCAAAAAAAACACTACTGAACAGTCACTAAACACTAAGTAGAAAAATAAAAACAATGCTCAGGACATGAAGCTGGAGAAATAAATGTTTATTGTTAACTGTAGGCTAAATACATGTTGCAATGCAAAAAAAAAAAAAAAAAAAAAAAAACCTGTGCATTTAGCACTTGTACAAAAAGACAAAACAGAAATATTATGTGTTTGCCACTTGTGTACAATAAGCCCAAATAAAGTACAAAAATATACAAATAAGAGCATTACTCAGCCACAGCATCATGTCTCCATACTGGGTCAGGCCACAGGACTTCATCCACATCACAGACCACATTTTGTCTGGCCAGGCAACGGGGGGAAAAACCCCTGGCATGCGTATCCAGGCTTGGTATGCCTCCACACCTATGTCACCACAGGCAAGTCCCATGGCTTGCAGGAGATTTACCCTGGTGTAAGGTTGGCGTACATATACCTTCCACCGCCATGAGGAGAAGAAATCCTCAATGGGGTTTAGGAAAGGGGAGTACGATGGAAGGCAAAGCTTGATAAAAACTTGGTTCATATTGAACCACTCTCTTACCTTGGAGGGCTTTGTGAAAACTCACATTTTCCCAAACAACAACAGATGTGATGCTCATCCTGCTGCCCTAACAGAGCATCTCGCATGTGACGGAGGAAAATGAGGAGCTGGTGAGTGTTGTAGAGCCCCAGGTTGCCATGATGGTGGACAACCCCATGATTAATGATGGCAGCACATAATGTGACATTGACACCATGCTCCCCAGGAACACCAACAATGGCCCAATGGCCAATCACATTACGGCCTCTCCTTCTCCTTTTGGTGAGATTAAACCCAGCTTCATCCATGTAGATGTATTCATGGGGTCTTTCCATTGCATCTAGTTGAAAATAAAAACTCTGTAGAAATAGATATAGTTTTGGAAGTGATACGGAAAAAGTGACTTAGGCCACTAAAGTAAATCACTACTTAGAGTAATCAACATTGAATGTGTCTGGATATATGCCAACCTGTACATACTGGAATCTTTGCTCTTTGAGGGCACTCTGTATAGCTGTTTCATGTACAGTCTGTTGCGCTTGAGGACACGATCAACAGTAGAGATGCTGACACTGTTGATACCCTCAAAATTAACATGGTCCTCAATGATCTTCTAAAGAATTTCACTCAGTTTAATGGCATTGTTCTCACGGACCATATCAACATTTAGGGCCTCTTGGTGTGGGGAGAACATACCTGTCCTCCCAGCCCCATGTGACAGTCTTTCAATTCTACAAAAAGAGAACATGGAGTTACAAAAAATATTCACGGAATACTAGGCCTTCAAACAGTTAGACCGATCCTCCATTACAATACTACAGTATATTGGTACAGTGATGTACTGAAACATATATTTACTTACAGTATACTGTGGTGCAGTATATAGTATGTCATACAGTAATTGCTGTCAACATTTACATACTGTACTATAATGTCAAAAAAAGGTAATTACCTGTTCTCTTCTCTAAATCTTCGGATTATGGTGGACACAGTGAATCTACTGATGTTTGGTTGTGCCCTTTGTCCAGCCTCCCTCATGCTCATACCATGGACAATAACATGGTCAATCACAGTAGCTCTGATTTCATCAGATATTACTGTTTTTTGTCTTCGCTGACCACCTAGACCAACCTCAACCTCCTCTCACACAAACTCTTCCTCTCAGATTTCTATCCATTGTAGGGCCTCAAAACCAGTGATCTCTGAACTGGCTTACTGTAGATGTTCCCGCACATCATTAGCCACAAGTGTGATCAATTTTGAGTTGTTGTGTTCAAGTGGTGACGTCTGTGCTTTAATTGTGTTTGACTTTTGTCTCCTGTGCTCACCATTATGCAGCATGGGTGCATCACAATGAAAATGTGTTGGCAAATTGTGTCATAGACTGAAAAAAAAACAGGTCTAAACAGGTGAAAAGTGCTTATGGTTTTGCCAAAAGAGTGATTGATTCAATCAGTGGGTTCAGACAACTGAGCATTTGGTTCAGACAATAGGGTTTAATGTTTTAGCAAATGAGAAAAAACTTCTGCTGGTGTTCTTCCTCTGTGCTCGTCGCGCTGATACGAGCAGCGTTCTGCGCCATAGTGCGCCACCTGTCGGACCGGCGTCTAACTGAACGAAATAAAGTAATCCAACCTGCGAACAGTTTCACAATTTTCCTCTACATTGCAAAATGTATTTTTTTTATTTTTTCATTGTAATGAATCACTTACGAGTAATTGACTTCCTGTTTTATATGCATTTTAATTAAAAAATGCGTAGTTTTGACCTGCAATGTAGATTATGCACAGAATATGCCATTCTCTTAGTGAAATGTTACGTCATATGTATGACAGATAAATTATTTAAAAGAAAAACAAATACTGGAACAATTTCGTTTTAAAAGATTTCTGTGATAAACTAAATCATTCTTAGTTAAAAGTTAAGAGCGCATTTGAAATGTTTGTCCTGTCGATCAGTTGTCAGGAGTGTCCGCCCACTGATGGTCAGGATTAATCCCTGCGTGTTTACAGCGCGCTGTGTCTTCATTGCTCATGAGGAAGACTCCAGCAGCATGAAGAGCTGATCAAATCTGGTTTAGAGGTCTGTAACTCGGTAAGTGCATCAGATGTCCCGGGGTTCATGTTAGTTCTTCATCCCTTTGGAGTTGAAATGTAAGGATTAGCCATAGTTAGCCAGAAAAGTTGGCCGAGTTAAGATCTAACTCTGCGTTTGCGTCTTTTTAGCGCTTCTTATCAGAGATCTGATGGATTTAAGTGATGGATTTGTTTAATTAATGTCTAATTTCTTCTAATCGTAATCTTTGAAAGCTCTGCTGCTTCAGCTCGACGTTATTATTATTAGCAAGCACATAGCAAAGCTAAAACTCCCAGACGCTCCCATTCTCTCTCAGGGATGTTTTCAAAAGTTTCTAATTTACATGTGGAAATAATGAAAAATGATCAGCATAAATTGGTTATGGGGATTATTAGGAGAACCTAAAATCTGGGCTTGAAATCTGCTGTATGTTAAGTGTCAATGAAACTTTGCTTGACGTGCTCACTAAAAGTCGTTGGTGATAAATATTAGTTACGGCATCTGCTCTTACTCAGACTTCTTCCATGGAAATTGCAGAAATCCTATCCTGTTGCTGGGCTCTTTTCATCAAACCCCATCGATAAATAATAAATATGTCCTTGTCGGATCAGTTTCACAGCTCAGTGAAAGTTCACGAGAGGTCTGAACTCTGAAGCTTCAGTGTTTCCATACTGACTCACTCTATAAGCTCAGGAAGACACATTTGATAGTCAGTAGTTCCCTTTCAATACTTCACTCGTACTGCGTCGAAGACGCATATGGGAAAAACCCCCTTTTTCTCCTGAACTGAAGCCTTATTCAATCACGCAGTGAAACTGCACAGCCATTGGATCGTGCAGTGCTATTAAAACAAACCAATGGCTTGGCAGCGGTGCTGCACGAACCTATGGCAGCGAAGCCCGCCAAAGCCCGCCAATATGGGCGGGGAATCTGGCTATATATTGGCCGCTTCGCCACAGGAATTCAGATTATTTCTCCTTCAGCGACGACGTCACATCGCTTCGCTGATCTCCGCTGAACTGCTCGCCGTTGACACGCCTCGCACTGGAACGCGACTGCCGGTCCCCACCGCAGATTCATCGCTTCCCTGCGGCCATCCGGTGAGATATATTGAAAGAGCAAATTTCTCTAAAAGAGCCTTTTTCTACGGCGTTGTTGCAAATGCCGTCTCGTCATTGCAGCTCGTGCAGAGCCCCTCTGCACGCTGATGACGGGCACAGCGAGTGTGTCGCGTGCTTGGGGAAACCCCACGCTGACACAGCACTCGCGGGGAATTCATGTTCTCATTGCGAGAACATGAATATCGCCTCTCTGCGCTCGCGAATCGCTTTCTTTTCAGAGAGCGATCTCGCTCCTCGCGCCCTCCCTTTTTCTTCCTCCCGCGAGCCGGCAAGGAAGAAAAGGCGGGGCAGAGGATTAAAGCAGCAGGATGAAAGCGAGCTCACGCCGGCTCAGCCCCCGCGTGCCTCGTTTTCTCCGCCCAGAGGGGATTCCCCAGTCCTCTTTGTACAGCCAGACCAGTGTCCCTCTGCTGCCGCGAGTGATCTGGTTTTGTTTGGAGGGACTGAGGAGGAACTGCTAGAGGACAGCATGTCTCTAGCCGCTTCAGATGCTGAGGAGCTGTCGGGCTCGCCGGACCCCGCCCCCTCGATGTCATCTGAACCAAACCGCTCAAAACTCGGGATGGACGCCGAGCTTATCCGCGTTCTCTCCAGGGCAGTGGATGAGCTGGGTCTGGATTGGTCTCCTCCAGAGGAACCAGCCCGTAGCCGTCTGGATGAATGGTTTCTGCCGGGGCGCCAGCAAGCCCCTCGTCAGCGAACTGCTCCGTTCTTCCCGGAGGTCCACGACGAGCTCACTAAATCGTGGCGCGCCCCCTACTCAGCGCGCCTGCGTACTTCATCTTCATCCGCCCTCACCTCAATTGACGGCGCTGATGAAAGAGGATACGAACGGCTGCCGCCGCTGGACGAGTCTGTGGCCGTGCATCTCTGCCCGCCAGCAGCTATTGGATGGAAAGCCAAGGCCAACCATCCGTCCAAACCCTGCCGTACGACGTCGGCGCTCGCCGGGCGTGCCTACTCATCGGCAGGGCAAGCAGCCGCGGCGCTCCACTCTATGGCGGTGCTTCAAGTCTTCCAGGCCAAACTTCTCGCCGCCACCGACGAGTCTGGCCCAGATGTCGCCACACTCAGGGAGCTGAGAAGTGCAACAGACTTGGCGCTGCGTGCTACCAAGAGCACCGCCCAGGCCATTGGGCGCTCGATGGCTAACCTGGTCGTCTTGGAGCGCCACTTATGGCTCAACCTTACGGAGATCAAGGATGCTGACAGAGCCCAGTTCCTAGACGCACCGATCTCCCCCAGCGGCCTCTTTGGCCCGGCAATAGAGGGATTCGCCGAGCGTTTCACAGAGGCGCAGAAGTCGTCCCAGGCAATGCGACACTTCCTGCCAAAGCGCGCTTCATCTGCTGCCAGTCGCCCCAGACAGGTGCCGATTCGTCAGCCTCCTAAGCAAGCGCCAGCTGCTACCACCGCAGCCCAGCCGGTGAAACCCGAGCCTCGACACCGTTCTCGCTCGGCCACCAGACGGTATCAGTATCCCAAGCGCATGGGACCCCGGCCCAAGATAGTGCTGGACCCTGCGCCGCCGCCGTCATCCTGATCGACAGGAAAGAAAGAGGAGGGGGCTAAGTCTCGCCACAGCCGGACCACCCCCCAAACTGCCCCGTGTGTTCTGCCGTCCATCTCCAGATGTCGACGAAGTTGTTCCTGCTGCAAACAATGGGCCCTTGTTAGCGCCCAGACAGCAAAGCGCTGTTATAGTGCAAAAAATAAAAAACACACTCCTTCACAAAAAGAGCAGTTCTCCTCACACAACACTCACGAGTGCTATGTCCCCCCACGGCGGTCAATCACTCGAGTTAATACAACCTCTGTCCATCCGGGCCTCACAATGGCAAGCCATTCCCGGGGTATCAGATTGGGTCATGGGAGTAATAAAACACGGCTATTCCCTTCAGTTCGCACGACGGCCACCACGCTTTCGCGGGGCGGTCACCACTTCAGTGCACAACGAGAACGCTCACGTTCTTCGTGCCGAAGTGAAAAATCTGCTGGTGAAGGGAGCTATAGAAATCGTTCCCCCAGCACACCGCGACTCAGGGTTTTACAGCCGTTACTTCCTGGTTCCCAAGAAGGATGGTGGGCTGCGCCCCATCCTCGATTTAAGACATCTGAACCGTGCCCTCATGAGACGGCGCTTCAGAATGATCACATTGAAACAAATCCTCTCGCAAATACGCTCAGGGGATTGGTTCTTTTCGCTGGATCTGAAAGACGCTTACTTTCACATCCAGATAGCCCCCCGTCACAGGCCGTTCTTGAGATTTGCCTTCGAGGGCGTGGCTTACCAATACAAGGTCCTCCCCTTTGGGCTGTCTCTGGCGCCTCGCACGTTCACAAAGTGCATGGATGCGGCTCTCTCCCCTCTCAGGCAGAAGGGCATCCGCATTCTCAATTACCTCGACGACTGGCTAGTTCTAGCTCAGTCAGAGGGGGAGGCATTGGGTTACAGAACTGTGCTCCTCAGCCATCTGGAATGCCTGGGGCTCAGGGTGAACTTTGTCAAGAGCTCACTGTCCCCCAGCCGGCGGATATCGTTTCTGGGAACAGTGTTAGACTCAGTGACAATGAGGGCAACAATGGTGAAGGAGCGCGCTGCGGCTCTACAGCGACTTGCGGCCTCTTTCAAAATAGGTGCTTCTCGACCCCTAAAGACATTCCAGAAGCTGCTGGGTCTTATGGCGGCGGCATCGCCGGTGCTGGAGCTCGGGCTGCTTCGTATGCCCCCCTCCAATATTGGCTGAAACCACGTGTTCCACCTCATGCATGGCGTCACGGACGCTTGAATATCAAGGTGAGTCAGGACTGTATTTCGGCCCTGACCCCTTGGAGGGACATGCAATGGATGGAACGGGGTGCTCCACTTGGTATGGTTTGCAGAAGGAAAGTGATCTCCACAGACGCGTCCAACAAGGGTTGGGGCGCGCTGTGCGAAGGGAAACCCGCTTTCGGCCAATGGTCGAAAGAGGAGAGCAGGCTTCACATCAACTGCCTCGAGATGATTGCAGTTCAACGAGCCTGCCAGAGCTTCCTGTCAGACCTAAAGAGCCACCACGTGCTGGTCAGATCGGACAGCATGACGGTGGTCTCTTATATAAATCACCAAGGTGGGCTGTCGTCGACGCGTCTCTTCAGACTGACGTCGCGACTGCTGGAATGGACCCAAAGCAATTTGGGGTCCCTGAGAGCAGTGCATCTTCCGGGCAAGCTGAACAAGGGCGCGGATATGCTGTCAAGAAGCGGAGTCTCCTCAGAAGAGTGGAGACTCCACCCGCAGACGGTTCAGAAGATATGGGAGGTCTTTGGCAGAGCGGAAATAGACCTCTTTGCCTCAAAAGACAACTCTCATTGCCCAATATATTTTTCCAAGATCAAGGACGCGTTGTCCCAGGACTGGCCCAACCGTCTTCTTTATGCTTTTCCTCCGGTCCCTCTGATTCCCCAAGTAATCAGGCGGGTCAGGGACCAGAGATGCAGGGTTCTGCTTGTAGCCCCATTCTGGGAAAATCAGCACTGGATAGCCGACCTGTCGCAGATGCTGACTGCAGCCCCATGGCCCGTTCCCCTGAGACGGGACCTCCTTTCTCAGGCGGACGGGACGATTTGGCATCCACACCCAGAGAAGTGGTCTCTGCACATTTGGTCGCTCGACGGGAGCCCGCGGGACTCCCTGAGCGTGTGCTAGACACAATTTCACAGGCTAGAGCTCCGTCTACACGACGCCTCTATGCCTCCAAATGGTCTGTGTTCTCCACATGGTGTTCAGACCATGGTGAGAGCCCGACCTCTTGTGACGTATCAGTGATACTGTCATTTTTGCAAGAGCTCTTGGAGAAGGGACGATCCCCCTCCACGCTCAAGGTCTATGTAGCAACTATAGCGGCATCACACGCCCTTATAGCAGGCCAGTCGGTGGGCAGAAACGACTTAGTCGTCCGATTTATGAGAGGTGCCAGACGGCTTCATCCGCCTTGCCCTCCCACCGTCCCTTCTTGGGACCTGCCCACGGTGCTGAGAGCCCTGAAGGGGGCCCCCTTTGAACCGCTACAGTCCATAGGCCTTAAAGCCCTGTCGCTAAAGACCGCTCTGCTATTGGCACTAGCGTCTGTTAAGCGTGTGGGTGATTTGCAAGCACTTTCGATGAGCCCTAATTGCCTAGAATTCGGGCCTAACGACTCGAGGGTCGTCCTGAAACCGAGGCATGGCTATGTGCCAAAGGTGCTCTCCACACCTTTTAGAGCACAAGTGGTCACCCTCTCTGCGTTACAAAACACAGAGGAGGATCCAGGGCTGAATCTACTTTGCCCAGTGAGGGCTCTAAAAGTCTACATAGAGCGTTCTGCACCAATAAGACGATCAGAACAGCTCTTCATATGCTTTGGAAACCGCACCAGAGGGTTACCGGTCTCTAAGCAAAGACTTTCAAGGTGGATTGTGGATGCAATCCAGCTAGCCTACTCTTCTTTGGGCCTGCAAAGCCCAATTGGAGTAAGAGCCCATTCGACGAGAGCAGTGTCTTCGTCTTGGGCATGGTCTAATGGTGTGACTATCGCAGAAATTTGTGAGGCGGCTGGCTGGAGCTCGCCGTCCACATTTGCTAGATTTTACAATCTAGACGTCCCAGCGCTTCATGCTAGGGTACTTTCTGTGTGAAGGTCACCTTCTTGTTCCTCATTTGCATGCTCTTGGCCATTCTTGCCCAAGGCTCAAACTCTACTCGTATGCACTCGGTCCCTTGGCTACTGAGGCGATACGAACACGGGATGATCAGGCTAGGCCAGACGTAACCTCATTGAGCTTATTCTGCCCCTAGTTGCTATTATCATATCTTGGTTTAACAAATCAAGTTTGATTGCGTTGGTCGTCCTCCCTTCTTAGCATGGCGTGATTGAACTGGGTTCCCATATGCGTCTTCGACGCAGTACGAGTGAAGTATTGAAAGGGAACGTACTCGGTTACTAACGTAACCTCGGTTCCCTGAAATACGGGAACGAGTACTGCGTTCCTTGCCATGCTAAAAAGGCTGCACAACTCAGTCGTCGCTTCAGTCGAAGTAACCTGAATTCCTGTGGCGAAGCGGCCAATATATAGCCAGATTCCCCGCCCATATTGGCGGGCTTTGGCGGGCTTCGCTGCCATAGGTTCGTGCAGCACCGCTGCCAAGCCATTGGTTTGTTTTAATAGCACTGCACGATCCAATGGCTGTGCAGTTTCACTGCGTGATTGAATAAGGCTTCAGTTCAGGAGAAAAAGGGGGTTTTTCCCATATGCGTCTTCGACGCAGTACTCGTTCCCGTATTTCAGGGAACCGAGGTTACGTTAGTAACCGAGTACGTTTTTGCGGATCTGCTATAAGTGATATATCATGATTTTAACACATATTGTTGCATTCAGGAATGTTTCTCAGGGTGGTGTGTTGGGATCATGTGTGGTTTGTGCTCTTCAGGGTTGGAGGAGAGCTGGGATGGCCTCTAAACTGTTCGACAGACTTCGCCGTACGCTGTTTAAAGAAGGGGAGCTTCCTCCGGAGACGGACGGACACGGAGCAGATGACTTCCCAGAGAGCTCTGAGCTGGAGGACGATACAGACTGTGTGTCTGCACGACTCGGAGGAACCCTGTGCTTCGAGGGTGAAGGGGTCCTGGACTCTGAGGACGCAGGAGACGCGTCGGGGCCAGACAGTGACTCTGACTTCTTTGGGGAGTCCATAGATAATGCATGTAGCAGCACAGGTAGTCATCAATAACATGAGTGTTTTATGAAGCTGGAAGACTATATTATATATAGATGAGTAGAAGAAATGAATTTGTATAGGTGAATTGAAGACCGGGATTCACGTTCAGAAGCTGTTACAGGGATAGTTCACCCAAAAATGAAAATGAATTAACTTGCTCCAAAAGTTATATTATTCGTCAAACGTTTAGGGTTTAGTTTAGATTTTGTAATGTTTTTTAAAGAAGATTTCTATGCGTACCAAGACTGCATTTATTTGATTCAAATACAGTAAAAACATAAATATTGTGCAATATTGGTGCAATTTAAAATAGCATTTTTGTGTGCGTTAATATATTTTAAAAAGTAGTTTAAATCCTGTAAATCAAAGCTGAATTTTCAGCATCATTATACTCCAGTCTTCAGTGTCACATGATCCTTCAGATATCATTCTACAATAACATTTACATAATGTTTTATGCAGCTGGGAAGCACTAAACTAAGCACAATGTTTATACAGTCTTACTCCAAACTTTCAGCTTTACAGTATGCAATTATTATTGATCAGAGCTCAGCCCTTAAAGTTCTTGAATCACATTCTCCATTCTGTGTATTCAAATTGATGTGTGGCCAAACAGACTGAAAAGCAGTGGTTTTTGGTTATTGTGAACTTTCCATATTAACTATTTTCCAAACAAATGGCAAAGACTTCTTTTAAAAGCAGCATGTGCTTTGGAGCAAGCTCTTCCTTTAAGCACACGAACATATTTGATATGGTTCTTGTGAATTTACAATCATGTATTTTTAGGCAGATTTCACTTCTTCTTTTTCGTTCTCTTGATTCTTCAGAGTTGCAGTTAATCTTGTCTTTGGTTTATAGAGACCAGCCCAATAGGGCCTTCCCCAAAAACCTCAAACATGATCACCAGACAACTACAAGAAAACTGGAGGAGCTCAAGAACTCGTTGCATTCCTGAAAAACTCATTTTTGAGGTGACTGATGCCAGTGTTGTGCATGAAACTAATTCCAAGTATGTGGTAAGTACACTAACCCCAACTGTGAACCATTTCGGTCAAGTTTCAGTTTTTATACCAACAGTCAAAGAAGCATTTCATATTTGGGAAAAGGACAAATTCAAGTGTTCACACTAAAGAATAGGAAAAGTCTTGTAAAAATCTAAGTTGTAATCTGTAAGAAAATTAAGAATTTGTACTCTTTGTATAAATACTCTAAAACTTTCTCTATATTTAATCTGTAAATATATATGTATATATATATATATATATATATATATATATATATATATATATATATATTTATTTATATATATATATATATATATATATATATATATATATATATATATATATATATATATATATATATTATTTATTTATTTATTTATTTATTTTTTGAATTTAGTACAGTTATCTTACCAGAAAATGACTTTGGTAGAAGTTGAAGTCACCGTTTGGAATATTAGTATGTGATATTTATTGTACTTAAGTACAATTTTTTTTTTTTATCTTAAACGTACTTAAGTATTGAAAGTAAAAGTACAAGTAAATGGAAAAGAAACAAAAATAAAGCTCAGAGGGGATATTGATGCATTTAAACTGCAGATACAGTTGTATAAATAGGCCTAATGTTTTGTTTTTAACATAAAACGTTGAATACTGATATTTGAAATAATTTAAAACATGAAAAACAAAAAATAGTCGAAATGTGAAATTAAAACCACCTGTAGGTGACAGCAAGTGAATGTTACTGAGTGAATCACTGAATCATTTATTCAACCGATTCGTTCAAAAAGCTGATTCGTTCAGTAAATAAACACCGTCCATTGCTCAGAGATGCAAAACAGTCCTGTGATTTTTGTTTGGAACTATTTCCATTGGCAAAATTGAGCCAAAACAAGCAATATTATGCCTATAATAGAAGTCACTTATTGCTTTAATTGATTGCACGTCATTACAACAACACTTACCATATCATTGCAGAGGATGCTGCATATCGACCTTGACTTGAGTGGAAAAGTTAAATAATCTGCGGCTTGTTTTGCACCTGATCAAAGGTGTTTTAGGAGTCTAACTTGCAAACGCCAGACCACTGATTCAAACCTGCTTTCCTGCAGTCTGTGTTCTTCTGACTATTTTGTAGTAAGTAACAAATATACTTAGGGAAATGTATCTGAGTAAAAGTATACATTTTAATTAGGAAATGTAGTAGAGTAATAGTTAGCTGAAATATAAGAACTCAAGTAAAGAGCCACAGATATTACCCAAAAATACTTGAGGACTGTATCGGAAGTATTTTTACTTTACGTTACAATACTGTAAGTACAAGAGTGAGTGATGGTACGTCTCAGATCAGGCTTACACTCCGGTAAACAAACGTCAAATGTGAATGTGAGGCATTTTTTTTAATTATTATTACGATATCAGGACAGTTGTATCACCCTGACAATCTAGGCTTCATGCCCCCCAAAAATATAAAAATTCAATTTAATTCAGAAAATTAAAAACCTGCTCATCGTTTAAAAAAAAAAAAAAAAGTATATTTAGGTCAATAAATGTGTGAAATGTATGTATTTTTGAATAAACTGTTACATCTGGACAAAAAAATCTAATATAAATGTCAGCGTCATATCAAGCACCCATCTAACAGTTGCAGGTTATTTTTTTTTTCTGATTTCACTCCTGTGTTCTTTCTCATCAGCTCTACACGATTCACGTCATCCATTCTGGGACGTTTGACAGAACTCCCGCTGTCATCACGCGGCGCTACACTGACTTCGAACGGCTGCACAGGCGCTTGCGTCGCCGTCACGGAGATGAAATGGATGGCGTGTTCTTCCCTCGCAAGAAGCTGCGCAAAAACTTCGCCGCCGAGACCATTGCCAAGCGCAGCCGGGCGTTCGAGCAGTACCTGACCCACCTCCGCTCCCTTCCTGAACTACGGAGCACACCTACGTTCCTAGAGTTCTTCTACCTGGGGGATCTGCGCGCGGGGCAGATGCTGATGCGAGTGGGCCGCTACCAGGACGCCCTGGGCTCTCTCCTCAATGCTCTGCGACTCCAGGAGAAGTTAGGATGCCATCAGCTCCTGCAGCTCAACCAGCTCCAGCGGGTTCATTGGTTCTTCACGCTCTCCGCCTTGGTCACCTGCTTTCAGGAGCTAGACCAGCTCAGTGAGGCTCAGGAACACTGCGACCGAGCCCTGCAGGACCTAGCGCCTTCCCAGGAGGCTTTGCAGCAGCACCAGTTGCACCCTCTGCTCATCCCGCTCCTCCAATCCAACGTCAGGCTGTCCTGGAAGGTCTCGAAGGACAAGAGGCGCTGGGAGGCTCTTCTGCGGGAGATCCAGGAGCAGGGGATTGATGTCGGGAATCAGCTAAACCTGAAGGAGTTTCTGATCAAAGAGAGCATCGAGGACAGCGAGGGGCTGGTCAGGGCCAAGAGCAAAAGTGAAGATGTCCCGTAAGCATTCAGGAGTAATTTTTTTTGCAGTTTTGAGGGATGTTTCTGAAATATGTGTGATATTACTAAGGAAACCTGTGGAATTAATTCAAACTATTATAATGCACAACACACTTATCACTTTGAAACACGCATGCATTTCATTGGCACATTTCAGTAGCGTATATTATAGCCTTATTTTTATTTTTTTGGTAACACTTTACTATATAATTCAATTTGTTTACATTACTTAAAGGAATAAATACTCAAAAATACTCTACTCGCCCTCAGGCCATCAGAGATGTAGATGAGTTTGTTTCTTCATCAGAACTGATCTGTAGCATCACTTGTTCACCGGTGGATGCTCTGTAGTGAATGGGTGCCGTCAGAATGAGAGTCTAAACAGAAGTTAGGATGCCATCAGCTCCTGCAGCTCAACCAGCTCCAGCGGGTTCATTGGTTCTTCACGCTCTCCGCCTTGGTCACCTGCTTTCAGGAGCTAGACCAGCTCAGTGAGGCTCAGGAACACTGCGACCGAGCCCTCCAGGACCTAGCGCCTTCCCAGGAGGCTTTGCAGCAGCACCAGTTGCACCCTCTGCTCATCCTGCTCCTCCAATCCAACGTCAGGCTGTCCTGGAAGATCTCGAAGGACAAGAGGCGCTGGGAGGCTCTTCTGCGGGAGATCCAGGAGCAGGGGATTGATGTCGGGAATCCGCTAAACCTGAAGGAGTTTCTGATCAAAGAGAGCATCGAGGACAGCGAGGGGCTGGTCAGGGCCAAGAGCAAAAGTGAAGATGTCCCGTAAGCATTCAGTAGTAATTTTTTTTGCAGTTTTGAGGGATGTTTCTGAAATATGTGTGATATTACTAAGGAAACCTGTGGAATTAATTCAAACTATTATAATGCACAACACACCTATCACTTTGAAACACGCATGCATTTCATTGGCACATTTCAGTAGCGTATATTATAGTCTTATTTTTTTTTTTTTTGGTAACACTTTATTATATAATTCAATTTGTTTACATTACTTAAAGGAATAAATACTCAAAAATACTCTACTCGCCCTCAGGCCATCAGAGATGTAGATGAGTTTGTTTCTTCATCAGAACTGATCTGGAGAAATGTAGCATCACTTGCTCGCCAGAGGATCCTCTGCAGTGAATGGGTGCCGTCAGAATGAGAGTCTAAACAGCTGATACAAACATCACAATAATCCACACAATTCCAGTATATCGATTAATGTCTTGTGAAGGTATTTTAACATTACAAACATGCAGCTTTTTGCTTCATAAGACGTTTATTGAAGTCATGTGGATTTGGACTCTCATAGTGACGGACGCATTCACTGCTAAATAATGTTACATTTCTCTCATCTTGAATGGCCCAACAGTAATTCAGTTTTGATATTTGGGTGAACTATTCCTTTAATGCATTACAAATTAATACTTTCAGCCAGCAATAATAGTGTAATATATGAAAATAACATTCAACTAGATTAGTAAATGCTATAAAAAGAATTATGGTTTATTATAAGTTCATGATAGCTCTAGTGAATTAATTAATGTTTAAAGATTGAACTTTATTTTTGTATTCTATAAAATAGTGAACTGGGTTTTGGTGTGACACAGAACTATTTGAACCACTTCATTCCTCATTGTCAGCTGTCCTGAGTTGCAGCCCATGTTTAGATTGAGTAACCTTGAGCTACAGACACCTCTCCACCTTCATTCCCTCTAGTGGACATTGGAAAGAATTAAGCGAGGCAGTCTAAACTCTTAACTGTGCTGTTTACACTCCGCTTTCTTGGATTGATTTTCCATTTCAGTGAAGAATGCAATTTGAATTTTTAAAGTAAAGGGAATTTCCTCTTTTGGTGTAAATTATGAATGAAATTGTCAAAGCCTTCAGATATTAATCTGTTTTTGTGAAGGTGTAAACCACAGTTTTAATTTTTATTTTGTTACAGTGCTTTTTTGGAGTACTTTTAAAACTTATGGTCACAGCAGTTTATTTAGCCAGTTAAAAAAAAACTCTAACCGGCTTTTTAGGCCTTTTTTTTTTTTTTTTGTCTAGCATTTTTATTGAATGATTTTGAATACAGAGATACAGAAAACACTATCATTCCACCAATACTCTATAGTTGTTCATTTTAAAAATTTTAATGTTAAAATCTGAGCCTATATTTTTATACAATCTTCATATATATATATATAATATATTTATATTTACATACACACAGAGAGAGAGATGGACATAGATTTTTTTTTTTAACAAATTGTTGTCCCTTGCATGCAAATTCAGATAATTTTGTATACTGGTTAAACGGATAACTGTTTTCCCCTCTCTGTTACCTACTAAAGTTGAACTTCAATATATTTATTTATGTGTTTATTTATTATGGCTGGGCATAGTTGAATCATCAAAGTAATATACACTTCACAAAGCCAATTTCACAAATATTGTCATTTTATACTGTAGGTGCATTTTGGCAAACTAAAAGGCCTTTTACATTAAATGGTTTTAATTCAGGTTTTGTATTTCAAATGATGTTATGCACTGAAAGTGTTTTCAATAGGTCAATAAACTATTTTACATAACTCTAAGATGGACTGAATTTGTACTGCACTTTGCTAATGCAAGAGGTATTGTGTAATGTTCTCTCTTTTCCAGTTCCTCAGTAAGTTTGGGTCAAAGACAAGAGCCACCTGGCTATGAATTGTATTATTTATTTATTTTAGTAAATTATTATTTAGTCGTTTAGTTTAATGTATATATTTAAAGAACCAGTCTCCGCTTCCAGGGGCTGACTGCATACACTGCTTAGACTAGTTTTATTAGTTACTTATTACTTTTTGTCTGGTCCTAACTTGTATTAGTTTGAATACTAACTTGAATAAACTTGTAAGCTTGTACTAATTTGAATCCCTAAAGTAAGACACATTAATATCTCTTGCCATCTAGTGGTCACATGAAACTACAGGATTTCCTCGAGAAGCACATCTAGATAAAGCATGCATACAGTCCATTTGTATATTCTATACAGAGGGTCCAGTTCTCTGGACTGCAAACATGCATGACTTCTGACAAATATTTCTATGTGCCTCATCCACAGAGGAAATGCCACTTCTTTTTTTCCTGTGCAACTGCTTCCATGGAGAAACGGAGGGGTTTCCATTGAGGTTTCTTCGGGTAAAATGAGTCAGATCAGCCCACACTCTGCCATAAAAGACTTGAAAGTTTAAACCATGTCTGGCATGATCGTACTGTAACTGTACATAATTAAAATCAAACTATCATGTGGCAAATAAAGTATCTTAGTTCATCCAAACTTAAGCAGCATACATTTCAAATGTATTTGGATGGCTTTACCACAGTCACGTGGCTTTTACAGATCAAGAGTTTTAAAAATGCATACACTTCTGGAACTGAGTGGCCATTAAGTAAAAATAGCATGCTCCTGAATGGGGTAACGCATGTGCCAGCTGAGCAACTACCTTTATGATGCTAAAATGTACAGAGCTCTCTGCGGGATTCATACCTGTCAAGTATCCCGTTTTGGCCGGGAAAGTCACGCATTTTACCCTTTGTTCCCGCCATCCTCCCGTATTAGTATTTTCCCGTAAATCTCCCGTATTTTTTTTTTTTTTTTTAACCTGCGTTATTAATAATAATAAAAAAAAAAACATTCCCAATCTGAGTTCTGTCACTAGTCTCGCGATAACTGCCACCTGTAGTAACCTGTCTCGAGGGGTGTGTGAGGTCAGATGACACGAGTTATAACGCGGGAAAAACAACAACAACAAAAGAAAAAACAGAGACGGATGATGGATGCTACGATAGAGAGTGAAGGCACACCTGCCAAAAAAACTAAACCCATGTGTAAATACCGTGATAAATGGGACAGCGAATTTACTTTTTTAAAGAATGCAAAGTCTGCAACAAATTTGTACAACAACTCACTAAAAGAGTAAAAGAAAAGTTATGTTAAATGAAAAGAAAAACTGTAAAAGAAAAGCAATATGAAATGAAAAGAATGTGTGGAATGAAAATAAATGTAAATGTAAAGACAAGCAATGTTAAATTAACAGAAAATATGCAAATAAGCCCTTTAAATAAATGCTCTTCATATACCCTTTTGTGTTTTCATTTGGGCTATACACCTTAACGTCTTAAAATGTAAGGGATACTGGAGCTTTGTTGGGGTGGTGGGACTGCTTGCGGTGGTCGCCGGAAAATGTCCCTTATTTTCAAATCCAAAACTTGACAGGTATGGCGGGATTACATTCACCTCCTTGGATAAAAACTGTTCATTACCCGATGGGACACACAGGCATCGTCAGATTGACAGTACTCTAGCCCAGTTTTGCAGGGAAATCTAATGGGGGCAGACAGTCGTATTTTAGGGTGGCCGTGCCACTCTTTATAACAACTCCTCCTGCTGGTGGCGACCGCTTTGCCTGTGTATATAACGGTCTGTGATGATGATGATGATGATGATGATGAAGTATTCTAAAGGATTAAGCAGAACTGAAGACTATTTTCTGTTGGGGAGTTCAGCAGACGTTTTGATCCAGCAACACTTTTTTTTTGTTTCGTTTGAAGTTTTGTGCCTCGCGCCTCTCTCCGCCCCTTCGGACCGGACTCGACTCGCTCGTTCACGCGCCTCCAGCAGCAGATTCGAGTCTCGAGCTCATCGTCGTGTGGTCGCAGGTCGAGAGGATGTCGGCTCGGTGCTGCTCGGTCAGTGTGCTGTTTCTGTGTCTGTCTGGATGTTTGACCACCACAGACGCGGCTCCAGGACGGGACTGCACAGGTGAGAAGATCCGTGTTCCTGTAGCTTCATTACGCCGCCCAAAGGACAGGCATAAACTTACCTGACAAAACATCTCGGCATATTACAGTTTACAAACCTACAGTATAAAAGACGTCCAGTGTAAGGTGAACCGTGTACATTAGTTCAGATTAAATAGATACATGCTCAGAAAAAAATATATTTATGACTATTGTGTATATATATATATATATATATATATATATATATATATATATATATATATATATATATATATATATATATATATATATATATAAAATACTGTAGAACAAGAATATTAATATTAACATGATAACGATTTTTTTTTTTACTAGGCATGTATGTCATAATTCCTGGAAACAAATCCTTCGAAATGTTTTGTATTTTAACTCCCTTATAATTAACTATAAGGGAGTTAATTGTAACTTGTAACTTTTTCAATAACTACTACAGACCATTTGTTCTTTAATAAAAGTCTGAAGATATATATATATATATATATATATATATATATATATATATATACTGTATATATATATATATATATATATATTATATATATATATATATATATATATATATATATATATATAGGCTATATATACAGTCTTGTTCAAAATAATAGCAGTACAATGTGACTAACCAGAATAATCAAGGTTTTTAGTATATTTTTTATTGCTACGTGGCAAACAAGTTACCAGTAGGTTCAGTAGATTGTCAGAAAACAAACAAGACCCAGCATTCATGATATGCACGCTCTTAAGGCTGTGCAATTGGGCAATTAGTTGAATTAGTTGAAAGGGGTGTGTTCAAAAAAATAGCAGTGTGGCATTCAATCACTGAGGTCATAAATTTTGTGAAGAAGCAGGTGTGAATCAGGTGGCCCCTATTTAAGGATGAAGCCAACACTTGTTGAACATGCATTTGAAAGCTGAGGAAAATGGGTCGTTCAAGACATTGTTCAAAAGAACAGCGTACTTTGATTAAAAAGTTGATTAGAGAGGGGAAAACCTATAAAGAGGTGCAAAAAATGATAGGCTGTTCAGCTAAAATGATCTCCAATGCCTTAAAATGGAGAGCAAAACCAGAGAGACGTGGAAGAAAACGGAAGACAACCATCAAAATGGATAGAAGAATAACCAGAATGGCAAAGGCTCAGCCAATGATCACCTCCAGGATGATCAAAGACAGTCTGGAGTTACCTGTAAGTACTGTGACAGTTAGAAGACGTCTGTGTGAAGCTAATCTATTTTCAAGAATCCCCCGCAAAGTCCCTCTGTTAAAAAAAGGCATGTGCAGAAGAGGTTACAATTTGCCAAAGAACACATCAACTGGCCTAAAGAGAAATGGAGGAACATTTTGTGGACTGATGAGAGTAAAATTGTTCTTTTTGGGTCCAAGGGCCACAGGCAGTTTGTGAGACGACCCCCAAACTCTGAATTCAAGCCACAGTACACAGTGAAGACAGTGAAGCATGGAGGTGCAAGCATCATGATATGGGCATGTTTCTCCTACTATGGTGTTGGGCCTATTTATCGCATACCAGGGATCATGGATCAGTTTGCATATGTTAAAATACTTGAAGAGGTCATGTTGCCCTATGCTGAAGAGGACATGCCCTTGAAATGGTTGTTTCAACAAGACAATGACCCAAAACACACTAGTAAACGGGCAAAGTCTTGGTTCCAAACCAACAAAATTAATGTTATGGAGTGGCCAGCCCAATCTCCAGACCGTAATCCAATTGAGAACTTGTGGGGTGATATCAAAAATGCTGTTTCTGAAGCAAAACCAAGAAATGTGAATGAATTGTGGAATGTTGTTAAAGAATCATGGAGTGGAATAACAGCTGAGAGGTGCCACAAGTTGGTTGACTCCATGCCACACAGATGTCAAGCAGTTTTAAAAAAACTGTGGTCATACAACTAAATATTAGTTTAGTGATTCACAGGATTGCTAAATCCCAGAAAAAAAAAATGTTTGTACAAAATAGTTTTGAGTTTGTACAGTCAAAGGTAGACACTGCTATTTTTTTGAACACACCCCTTTCAACTAATTGTCCAATTGCACAGCCTTAAGAGCGTGCATATCATGAATGCTGGGTCTTGTTTGTTTTCTGACAATCTACTGAACCTACTGGTAACTTGTTTGCCACGTAGCAATAAAAAATATACTAAAAACCTTGATTATTCTGGTTAGTCACATTGTACTGCTATTATTTTGAACAAGACTGTATATATATTAGTTTGTTGATTTGAATCAAAATGCTTAAATAGTTTATAAATCTACTATTTATACCTAAACTGTGTCAGCTAGCTTCAAATACAAGGTGCTTTTACAACATACATGTTTAAAAAAAGTTGTAAATTGAAGAATGATTATTAAAAAAATATTATTTCAGTCTATCTACTTGAAAATTGCATATTTAATCCAACATTACTTGTGTTTTTGTGTCTGTGTGTGTGTTGTAATCGTGAATATTAATAGAAAATGTATGAATTAATATTAATTACTAATAGAAAACCATGGATATCAATTTATATTTTGTTCTTCAATTTACTGTTGTAACCAAATGTATGTGTTCAAAATAACTGTTATGTCATCCTTTCATTCTTAAAACTGAAGCAGATAAATATGTGAAAATGTTAGTAAAGTTTGAGACACGTAATGGAGAACCACTGACTTACAGATGCTGAGTCAAACTCTTGCATCACTCCCTGATCTCTCCTGTAATGCTGCTCTTCTGTAGAGGAGGGTCACTGTCCGGCGAAGCTGACGGTCGTGCCGTCCAGTCGGGGATGTGTTTCTGATAAAGACTGCTCTGGAGGACACAAATGCTGTGTCTTTGACTGCGGGGCTGTGTGTGTGCCGCCTGCTTTCAGTAAGAAACAGCAAATAACACATTGGTTTAAACTTACATTTCACTGAAAGGCTGAAATAGTTTATATTCAAGGCACTCAGCATGCAGTGCTATGGTCTCTCTGTCATGTGTCTGTATTACAGCAAAGCCGGGAGTGTGTCCACGCAGGAAATTTGGAGCAGGAATGTGTGCAGAGTTCTGTGTCAATGACAGTGACTGTCCAAACAGTGAGAAATGCTGCAGCAATGGATGTGGACATGAATGTATGGCTCCATATACAGGTACGAATATTATATTATATTATATTATATTATTTTATATTATATTATTGAGCTTTCTCATGGTTTTTTATAACAATAATTATATAATTATATATATATATATATATATATATATATATGTGTGTGTGTGTGTGTGTGTGTGTGTGTGTGCCCCTGTATTAAATCACTGGGGAATATTTTCAGCAATAGCCTAAAAAACAAATTATAGATTTTTCTTTTATGCCAAAAATCATTAGGATATTGAGAAAAGATCATGTTGCATGAACATATTTTGTAAATTTCCTAGCGTATATATATCAAAACTTAATTTTTGATTAGTAATATGCATTGTTAAGAATTCATTTGGGCAACTTTAAAGGTGTTTTTCTCAGTATTTTGATTTTTTTGCACCCTAAGATTCCAGATTGGAAAATATTGTCTGATCCTAATAAACCATACATCAATGAAAATATTATTTATTCAGCTTTCAGATGATACATAAATCTCAATTTTTAAAAAAAGTACACTTAAGACTGGTTTTGTGGTTCAGGGTAGCACACATATATATATTCTTTCTGCCTCTTTTTGTTTTATATTATAATAATACATATTATTTAATGTTATTACGTTGTTATACAGGTAGGACATTTTATTATTATTATTTTTGTTTTTTTGAGGGTAGCTTTTGCATTGCCTTTCAGTTTGTGTTTTATTTTATTTAATAATTTTTACATATTATATATACTCCAGTACTATTCCAGACAAAGAGTGGCTTTACAAAACGAATAAACACTAAATAAAACTTATAGTAAAATTCCCCCTGTAAGTAAAATGATGTTGCTTTGAGTGTTTGGTGCAGTGTATCTGAGACTGAGCACTGTTTGTGTCCATGCAGTGAAGCCGGGTCGATGTGCTCTCCCGAAGGGGACTCCAATGTGTGCAGAATACTGTTACCATGATGGCCAGTGTCCTGCTGAACAGAAGTGTTGCCCAACCACCTGCGGTCATGCATGCAGTGAACCGTGCTGAATTAACCTAATGAAGGAGTCTTTGGTGGATTGATTTTGCATAATCATGCATACTTGATTTATTTTGCCATTTAGTGCTTTATTCATAGAGGTTGTTTTCCTCATTTATAACCATCAACTAAACCTCATAGTTTCAGTAAACCTTCCAGTGGTTGTGTATTCTTGGCCACAAAATAACAAAGAAAATTGCTTCATTGAAGAGTTGGTATTTTTGGTATGTCAGTGTTCGTTTGGCTGTTCTCTTCTCACATAACAGCTCATTGGCATCAGTGCTTAGGAATGTACAAGTTCCCCTCCCCGAGACCCAAACACAGGCACGTCTTGTAATGAAAGAGACCTCCGTTTCCATCCTCTCCAGGAGCCTGGCAGTAAAAAGGTCAAAGTATTTGTCAGCAAAAACATGACAGTGATGGAAAAGCTTTGAACTTAAGTACTAACCAACCAGAAATTAAATAGTCAGAGGATGCTGGGTAAAGCACTTTTAGCAATTTAGTCATGTAAAGAGAGAAGAAGAAAGTGCAAATATGAAGAGAATTAGTGCTAAACCGAGGTTCATCGTGCATCAGCTTCCAAGAATGTTAAAACTCAAAAGACTTTTATAATAAATGTTGTTCATTTGAACTTTCAGAAATATTTAAGAAATGTTTCTTGAGCATCACATATTAGAAGTATTTTAAAATCTCTTTAAAAAGAGATTTAAGGCTCCAAATTTTGAATGATAAATAAATATATTTTGTCAGTTGCTTGGCTTCCTTTCCTATGGCATGATGTTGTGTAGCACCATCAGCTACAAATCCCATCTACTGCAAAATCCCTTGAGGCACGAACCAAAAAAATGTTGCACTAAAGAGTCAAACTGTTCTTAAAACGTTTCCAGTCGGTTTATTATAGGAAAGTTAACCAGTGTTAAAGGTAACACCCAATCTGGAGGCCATTATGAGGTGAGGCAAATGCAAAAAACAATTAAAGCAGTCCAATCTTTCAAAACAACACATTTAAATATCAGTGCATTACAGAATATGGAAAATATCTGCCACATTCTTAAGACATCCATTTTGAGTATTTGGATTGTAGTGTCTGTGTTTCTGAGGCTTGGTCACGCTCTCAAAAGGGTGGAGTAGACTGAAACAACTTAACATCATGCATGTATATTTCTCCCAGATGCCCGAACCATGTAGATCCTTTGAAAAATGTTCATGTGACAGCGAGCTATCGTTTTTTTTAAACAATACTGCAAAAATGTCTTTGCTTATGTGACAAAAAATAAAACAAAAAAACAAGATAAAAAACAAAACTGACTCAGAAAGCACTCAAAACAAAAATAAAATGGAGGCTAATCTTTTGCTTAAGTGACTAACAAAAAAACAACAACAAGATAAAACAAAACAGTGACTCAGAAAGCACTCAAAACAAAAACAAAAATAAAAACAAAACAGGTGGTTAATCTTTTGCTTATGTGACTCAGAAAACAAAACAAAAAACAAGATAAAAAACAAATCAGTGACTCAGAAAGCACTCAAAAAATAAATAAAAACAAAACGGTGGTTAATCTTTCGCATATGTTACTCACAAAACAAAAAACAAAGTAAAACAACAACAAAAAAAGTGGCTAATCTTTGCATGTGTGACAAAAACAACACCAATGTGACAAATCTTTGCTTGTGTGACTCACAAAAGAAAACCTTAAAAGGAGGATAATCCATTTTGGCAGGTCATTTGTTCAACAGAAGTTCAGAGCATTTACTTGGCATCGAGTCGATCCAGGGCTGACAAGCATCTTAAAACTTCAGCAGCTGCCGTTTAAGCATCACGTCCTAATATGGACATTTATGCTCTCAGTAGTTTAGGCCAGCAGTGGCACTCCCCTCATGCGACGGATGAGGTTGGCCAATCGTTTCGACAGCGGTGGACTCGGTTCATCCACCTGGAAGGTGCGGGTCAGCAAGTTGTAGAAGGAGCCGTAGCCCACCGCGACCACCGTGCAGGTGAGGCAGATGACATTGTAGGGCATGCTGAAGTCAGGCGTGGGTAGATTTACCAGCAGTGGTTCGGTGTACACTCGCACAAAGTAGCTTGATTCTTCTTTGACTGGGACACTGGAAGTCAGAGGTGAAAGGTTATATACAAAGAAAACAAATAAGGTACACTTATTTACTATTTAAGAAATAGTTCACCCAAAAATGCCAAGATGTAGATGAGTTTGTTTCCTCATGTGAACATATTTGGAGAAATGTATGACTACATCACTTGCTCACCAATTGATCCTCTGCAGTGAATGGGTGCCGTCAGAATTTGAGTCCAAACAAATATTAAAAACATCACAATAATCCACACGTAATCCACACTGGGTGAAAGAAACAAATCCATCAAGATGTTTTTAAACTTCATAATCCATAATAAAGCTTCCTCCAGTGATAAAGTCCATCCTGTTCTCCTCTCATTATCAAAATCCACACACATATTTGCTTAGAAATGTTTTGGACTGTTTTCACTTATAAACAGAGCTTGAACGGTGTATATTTCGCTACTTATTCAGACTAAATTATTTTTTTTAACTGGAGAAATACTATGGATTAAAGACTCATATTTTAGCTGGAAGAAATGGTTCAAAGATAAAACACCTGAAAAATGGATTTGTTTCTTACAAAAGCGCAGCTTTCCACTTCACAAGATGTTAACTGGTGGACTGGAGTGATGTGGATTACGTGTGGATTATTGTGATGTTTTTATCAACTGTTTGGACTCTCATTCTGACGGCACCCATTCACTGCAGAGCATCCATTGGTGAGCAAATAACAGTCATATATCTCCAAATCTGTTCTGATGAAGAAACAAACTCATCTACATCTTGGTTTGCCTGAGGGTGAGTACATTTCCAGAAAAAGTTAATTTTTGGATGAACTACTCTTTTAACACCAAGGCCGCTTCATACTTACAAACTGCTGAACAATGGTTGATCTTGTGTGAAGTTGGTGCTCATTGCAACCATACTTGGCACAAGGGCACTGACGACAGAGGACCTGCAAGAACGTATTGATGGTACATCAGTCAGACATAGGGAGTGGCACACGGGATGTGCAACAAATCCTTCAACAACAATTATTTTTCAGTCAAGAATTGCAAGAGAACACAAAATCCTAACATGCAAAAGAACCTGGAGGTGAGCGCTTTCAAAACCCTCAAGTGTCTTACCCAACGTAGAAGCCGTGGTTGGGATCAGGTGTGTACTCAGTCCATTTGAGCAGGGCCCTTTCAAACTGTACAGTGACCTCGGTCATGGAGTGAGGGGGTAACTGGATCAGCATCTCCAGCAGATGAGGACGGTGGCGGTCTTTAGCAGGCTGGTACTGAATGTAACCTACAGGAGAAAGCACAAACTTTATTAAGTCTGTATTCTCTCTGCTCCTAAGCACAGGACTGGTTCTGCCCACTAAGGATGATTTATAAAAAATAAAAAAATTATTGTGCGCATTTTAAAGAGTGTTGAAACATAACTTTTGCCAGCAATTTTCTGTTTTGGGCTTGTTCCTTCCCCAGATGTTTTAACTTCCCCTCTACAACTGATTAATAAAACTGTAAAATCAAGAAAGTCCTGATCGGTATTTCACATTTTGGATTTGTTTAATACATCTGGCATTTCAGTGCATAAAAATGTGTAATTATGTATACATCTAATCCTGAGAGTAACTATATATTATAGCAAATATAGTACTTTTAAAGATGATTCAAGTACTGGTAGTCAAAAATGACTTAAATTGAAGAATTGCCCTAAAACAAGTGATAAATGTATAGAAAGCATACATAAAGTTTGAAGTACACAATATATTTTGCACCAGTGCTAGTGTGAGTCTGTGTCTACTCACTAGGCTTGTTATCACGAGATTTGCTGGTGACTGTCAGGGTGTGAATGTACAGCTGCAGGTACCAGGGCACTGAATCCATCAGCAGCACAGGAAAAGCTCGATATGGGTGATTATTATAGATGACAGTGTGGATTTCCCCTGTCTGCAGCCCAAAACCAGCCACGTAGCGCTCTGCATGCAGCAGAGGACGCAGCATATCGCCTAAAGCACAAAGTGAAAGAACCATAGAAGAAGTTGGTGTGACTGGTCTATTAACACAGAAGGAAGCTCATTAAGATTGTCACTTTGTAACAATAACATATATAGTTGATCAGAATAATGACCATGCATAAAACATAGCAAGCATCAGATAGTCTCCAGCTATGAAATGCATTCATACCACTGTCTCCTTTCCAGCGCAGAAGGAGATTGAGTGAACGTAACTGGCCAAACGTCTCCGCTCGGCTCAGGTCAAACACGGAGTATGTCCTGCGATCCCCCAGCACCACAGCTTGGCTGAGCAGAGGAGTCGCAGGACTCAACTCGAACAGCTCCCCCTGGTGGACAAACAGCACAACACTCACACTGACTGAAGACAACAGCTCACTCGTGTGGAAAATTATTCATGAGGACTTGAGGATTTAAAAAGCTTCTTTTTCCCCAGCAGAAAGTGTTTTATTGTTTCTGTTTCTGTTTCACCTCAGGGTTGTCTGTGATGTCCACATAGACTTTACTAGACGAAGCAAGAGGACAAGCCTCTGTCAGAGTTCGAGAAAACATCTTAAACAGGGACCATTCTGTGAAAAGAGGAATATAATGATTAATATACAGATGGACTGAGCATAGCATCAACTTTCTATATTACTAGAAACACCACACTGCACCAAATCTTTTGCAAAGTCAATGCCATTTTTATGCTTTTTCACTTTTTTATTAATTATCTTTAAAATGGTTTCATCGTCTTTTTCAAAACAGGTGAGCAGTGTTTCGAAAGCAGCACAGTTTTTCCACATCAATGATGTGAACAAAAGGAGGAAGTCTCAAGTCTCATCAAACGTTCATTATTACTCACCCTTTTTGCCTTGGCCTGAAGTGTAGAGATCAAACACAACATTGAGAGTTTGTCTCAGCTCCCACGCTTTACTTGTGCATCGCTCATCCTAAGAGAGAAAATCTGAGGAGTCATCAGGAATGCGAAGACATTTCCAGACAGAGGACAACCTGTGCCAGAATCTCTCTCTGTTATTTTGTTAAAGAAACGTTTGAAGAGAAGCTCACCTGACAGACGGGTCTGATGTGAACAGCCTGGGAGTGGAAACTGCTGTGAAACAGCTTCTCTGACTTCAGGAGAACCGCCAGACCTGCCTGGAGGAAAAAAAAATTGTAAAAAGCAAAACCATAAATTAATTAGTTACTGCCTTTTTTTAAATTTCCTGTTATTAAATTGCAGCTAATGACGTGAACCTTAGAACCACAAGGGAGAAGCTTCTTCCAGGGTGTGAGATTCTCAGTGCAGACGATTTCACGTGGCAATGTGGCGTAGCGTAAAAAACGGTGATCTGTAGCTGTGTGGAGAGAAAGATATCAGTCACATGTCAAAAAGAGATTACATTTTACTTTGTTGCTTTAAAAGTATAGCGTGAACTAATTGGGTGAATTTAAATAAAGAACAGCACTACAACTAATCATCTGCTGATGTGACATTAACTGAACCCTAAAGGTAAGTTCACACTGCCAACGATTAAAGCTGCGATTCAGTTCCTCAGCGTGAATGCATGATATAATTAATGGTTGTGGGTAACGCATTACAAGTAACGGGAGTTATGTTATCAGATTGCTTTTTTAAGTAACTTGGAAAGTAACACATTACTTTTTAATTAACAAGAGAATATCAGAGTTTCTTTTGTAACACCAGTTACTTTGTTTTCCCATTTATTGACTGACAGGTCTCCGGTTCCCATATTGGGAGAAATCAGAGTTCAGATGAGTCGTGTGTGCTGTGTGAACATGACGTAGTGCTAGACTAAATGTGAATGTGCATTAATTCATCCCACTCACAAAAAAGCAACAGATTTTTAATTCATCAAAATGAATTAAAACAGTGAAATGTAAACTCAGAATATGACACAAACCTGCAATAATTAAATATATTAAATAACACGAAATGCATCTAATCCCATTTTATCAACCATTGTCTTTACTGCTGACCTTTGATGATACGTTGAAATAATAAGCAAATAAGCAAAATGCTAATAAGCAAAAATGACTTTAGATAAACTAACAATTGAGCTTCATTGTTTTTTTGTTTGTTTTTTTATTGCTGAAGAGTGTCGAACCTTCGTCTCCTGCGTTCTACTCTACAGACATGGATTTACTTTTCCTTCAGGTTTATTCATTCTACTTTTTGGTGTGAAAGGGCTTTTACATTTGCAATAAATAGAACTTGATATATTAAAAACAATCAAGCCCTGCTCATATTTAAAAAGTAATGCAAAAGTAACGTAATGCATTACTAAAAAAAAAAAAAGTAACTAAGTAACGTAATTAGTTCGCTTTTTAAGGAGTAACGCAATACTGAAATGGATTACTTTTAAAAGTAACTTTCCCCAAAACTGGATACAATGAGCGGAAAGAGCCGTACCATTCCCCAGACCCAGCGGTTTAAAAGAAGCACTGGGCTGCACAGTGTTGGTCAGGTCAATGAAGTTCAGAGATGCACAGAAGATCCCAGAGAGGACGTTGGTAAGTTCCTTCCAGTTTCCATCCACACTGAGAATTGAACAAAATTCAGTGGACAGTTAGTTCATTACGGAGTTGCAATTTATTCAGTCCAAATTTCAGAATCATACAAACGTGCTTATAAATCAAGGTCTCTTGAGTTTTTTCAGTTAATTTAAGGACATGTAGGTGCTCACTCGCTCACGGTGTCGTGGAACCACACCCACAGCTCTGCTCCAGGGGGAGAGGGGATGAAGGGCTGCCCCCACTGCATGGTCCTCCAGAAGCCCTGCGTGAACGAGATGTGCAGCTCTCGCACCGAGAACTTGGACAGCACTTGACCGAGGGATTTAGGGAACAGCCGGTAATGAGAAACTGTGGGCAAAAAGACGAATCATGCAAACAAATGTTAAGACTTGAGGTGATATTTGCAAGGATCAGCTCTTCATGCAAACTTTTACTTCTGTGGCAAGCATAATCACAACAGTGTACAGACTAAAACCTGTTCATTTCATTCATATTTTAAACAGTACCCCAGACTTAATTTTATTAACCAAGTCTATTAATTTCATTCATATTTGAAATCCTGTTCCACATTTAATTATATTCATTAGGCCTATTTGTTTTGTTATTTTAAATACTACACCATATTTAGTTTAATTCACTTATCTATTAATTTGATCCATTATATAAAACACTACATTGAATTTGATTAGTTTCGACTACAAGGAATAACAGTTGATGAGTAAAATGTATACTTTGTTCATAAAATTAAGTTTAAAATTTTGAAAAAAAAAGAGAACTGACTCAGGAAGTAAAAGTCTATTAATAGAATTCATAAACACCACATTCTACTGCTTATTACCATAAACTTTTTGATCTCAAGGCTTATGTTTAAATGCTTGAAACTAGTTTTTGTGAACGAATATAAACAGTCTACGCATGATTTATTTTTCAGTTTCTATTCATTCAGACAGACAGAGAAATAAATGCAGCTAATAGTTGTCCAGTAAACATGTGAACTCCTTCATGCCGTGTAAAAGGCATGCCATGATGCATCTTATGAAGGAGCCCCAGTGCTACACTGACATTTAACAATGAAACTTATTTCCTATTTCTCCATCTCTGTTATTTGATCATTTTGACGTCGTTACAATTGTTATTATTTAATGTGGGAGACAGAGAAGGGAGTAAAGGTGTTAATTTGGATGTTGTTGTACAGAGACTATTTCTGAGTGTGATGATTGACAGCTCACCCTTCTGTCCCTCGCGCAGGAAGTCAGTGTCCCACAGTGTGCGGAACTGAAAGCTGGCATAAATGTCTCCGGAGTGCAGGGGCCGGATGACCAGCTCCTCCTGAAACTGATCTTTCGCTGGTGCTGGTGTTAAAGTCTCGCTGTTTTTGGAGCCGTCGCTTTTATCCACCTCAACATCCGTCGACAGCCATTGCCTTTCATTCAGATCCTCTCCAGCGACACCGCCATTAGTATTAACCTCTGAAATGCTCAGTTTTTCTGCTTTATTATCGTTTGCTTTTTCAAGCGTGTCACAATTACTGGGGTGAGCTAAACTAGAAAAAAATAAAATGCATACTAAAGACAAACCGCTCCTGTGCGCTGCCATTTTTGCCGCAGCTTCCTGTACTGCACACACTTCCTGAATGTCGTTGACAGCTTTGACCAATCAGAGAAGGGCATGTAGAAATATGACCAATGGGAGACGGGAATCTACAATTTTTTGTCAACAAGAGATTTAAATTTTATTGTAAATTCTGCGCTGCAGAACAAATAATAAAGAGTAAATAATAATAATAACAATAATATGAAATTATCAGCATTTATGTTAAACAGCAAATGATTCAGTTTATTGTTCATGTAAACTCATTACATTTGGACTGCAGTATCCAAAGATTCATATTCATTCAGTGTTCCTGTGGCAGCTATTAATAATAATTAATAAGTAATTATGAATTAATTTGAATAAGAAAGCGGCTTGGTTAATTTTACAGTAACTAAACAACTCTGTCTGACTCTTGGCAGCCTATCAGTGTTTCAAATCCTTTTATTTGGCTTTGTTCAGCTTTGTTTGTGGCCCTTTCTGCAGAGTTAATGTTTGTTTATACAAAGTTTTCATAATTTTTTTCCCCCAGCTAATAAACAATAAAAACACTGAGGCTGATCAAAATCCACCCAAATTCAAAGAGGTCAAGCATTCATATAATTTCTGGTGTGAAGAGGTCTTTATACCATTCGCTTGTGTGAGTGCCTTGTGGTGAGTCTCTAGTATCATTCACTTCACAGAGCCCTCTGAAATCAGTTATTTTCATTTATTGTGTATGTTCATCAGTCATTTCATTAGAATTATACGGCACTCTCTTTCTTCAATGAACCAATTACTAAGTTCAATCGGTTTGTATATGATTAAGATGTCCAAATTCATTCAGTTCCCAGAGAGCACACATATGTGCTAGATGTCTGTTAAAGATTGTTTCATCTGGAAAGCATCTGCTGTGTACAAACATCTGATAGACATCTTTAAGATGTCAGTTTTACATACATTCTATTTGACATCTGACAGGAAACGTCCTATAGACGTATTGGAGATGAGCAAACACTCTGTGCCTTCACCCCTCATATCACATGTTCATCACAGAGATGTCTGCACAATCTGACGTGTGTTGCAGCCTGGAATGAAACCATGCCATGCTGGTTTCGTCTCACTTTTGGCTTGCTCAGTTGTGGATGCTGGACTGACTGCACAGACACTATTCGAAGAGTGCTGAACTGGATGATGACTTCACTGAATCATCAATGAACTGACTTTAGCTGGGAAAATTATTTTGTTGTTGTCTTGCATTATTGACAAATAATTTCCCTGTTTGACACTGTAAAGCTAATTTAACACAATCAGCATTGTATAAAGCGTGCACTATACAAATAAAGGTGACTTGACTTGACGTCTGCACTTCAAATGCAAGACCTGCCCAGTAGGCACACAACGTCATTAGACGTTGACAGTTGTCATGAAGGGCAAAATTACCTATATAGAAATACTTTTTTGAACCAGGCGGTAAACATGTTTTATTCTGCTGTAACGTTGGTAATTTTAACATGGGGAGTCTATGCGACTGACTACCTTTTGCAGCCAGTTGATGAATTACAGTCACAGTCACTTCCGTATGGGCTTCACGAGGGAGAGCAGGAGGTTGCCTAAAAATCACATTCTTACTGTAAATAGGCCTACACATTTTCTGGTGGGGTTCCTCGGATAAAAGTTGTATTCCAGTATCTAAATATAATGTTATTTTGGTCGCTTCAAATGAAAACATTCCACTGCAACAGTGTAAAAGTAGCCCAATTATGCGGGAAACCCACAGACTTGGCAACACTGGACTTACATTTACAGGTGCATCTTAATAAATTAGAATGTAGTGGAAAAGTTAATTTATTTCAGTAATTCAACTTAAACTGTGAAACTCATGTATTAAATAAATTCATTGCACAACGACTGAAGTTTAAGTATTTGATTATTTTAATTGTGATGATTTTGGCTCACATTTAACAAAATCTAAACAAATTAGAATATGATGACATGTCAATCAGCTAATCAAATCAAAACACCGGCAAAGGTTTCCTGAGCCTTCAAAATGGTCTCTCAGTTTGGTTCACTAGGCTACACAACCATGAGGAAGACTGCTGATCTGACAGTTGTCCAGAATACAATCATTGACACACTTCACAAGGAGGGGAAGCCACAAACATTCATTACCAAAGAAGACGACTGTGCACAGAGTGCTGTATCCAAGCATGTTAACAGAAAGTTGAGTGGAAGGAAAAAGTGTGGAAGAAAAAGATACACAACCAACCGAGAGAACCGTAGCCTTATGAGGATTGTCAAATGAAATCAATTCAAGAATTTGAGTGAACTTCACAAGGAATGGACTGAGGCTGAGGTCAAGGCATCATGGGCCACCACACACAGACGTGTCGAGGAATTTGCTGAACCACAGACAGCATCAGAGGCGTCTTACCTGGGCTAAGGAGAAGAAGAACTGGACTGTTGCCCAGTGGTCCAAAGTCCTCTTTTCAGATGAGAGCAAGTTTTGTATTTCATTTGGAAACCAAGCTCCTAGAGTCTGGAGGAAGGCTGGAGAAGCTCATAGCCCAAGTTGCTTTAAGTCCAGTGTTAAGTTTCGGCAGTCTGTGATGATTTGGGGTGCAATGTTATCTGCTGGTGTTGGTCCATTGTGTTTTGTGTTTTGTCCATTCTAATTTATTGAGATGCACCTGTATACCTCAGACACTTTTATCCAAAGCGATTTACAAATGAGTACAATGCAAGCAGTCAAAATCAACAAAATAGCAATGATATAAAAGTGCTATAACAAGTCTCAGTTAGCTTAATAGGAAGTTTTTTAAATAATATAATAATTAAAAAGAAAACAGATAGAAAAGAAAAAGATTAGACTGTTTTTTTTATTATTATTAATTAAGACTTATGCTAAATAAGCGAGCGAAATAATTCGTTCACCTCAAATCTCAAATACACTGATTCACCGCAACAAGGTCTGTAAAAAATGTAAAAAATAATTGTATTGTCAGTGGGTCATAGTGAAGCGCGTACACACACAAATACCCCAACCCTCATGACAGACACACTCGGTCTCCTACCCCTTGCACACACACACACACACACACACACACACACACACACACACACACACACAGTCACTGTAGAGGGCTCTAATTCAGCATGCCTGCTGCTGGATGCTCTTAGACCGAGACGCATCCTCCTCACCGTCGGGTTTGACTGCCTCTGAAAGGGATTTCAATATTTTATTCACAGCTCTCCTCATGGCTTCATCGGACGGAATAGACAAATGTCTCCTGCACAGAGGCAGATCTCAAAGTGACCCGAACATCCTCAGCGAGTCTTGCATTGATCTCTCGCACAGCGCAGGTAAGACGATGCATTTATTGTCTGGAGATATCATTAGAGTACGCGCTTTTCATTTCCACACGCGATGGAGGTGAAAGTGGCTCCATAATCTGCATTAACAACCCCCACTTTCATTTCAGTGTTGTGCGCTTCACGAATGAGATCAGTCAAATTACGCCGCATTTGATGCTCCGTCTGTGTCCCGATGAAATGCATCTGGCTACCATAGTAATATTTCCCTATGGATCTGCGTTATGGTAGCTATAACATAAAACCGTATAGCAGACAGTCTAGAGATTATGTGCCAACTGTGGCTTATGCTACCGTTCAAAATTAACAGACAAAAAGATTTAGATCCCAATTTTCACTGAGGGAGGGTCCTCGGTGTCTTTTGTCTCTTGTGCACATCCTTCCTTGTGCACCTCTGTGATCATTTAATGCATGTTTGCTTTTGAGGACCTGATGAAATGAGATGCATTTTTTGCTGCTTTGGCAACATTGGCTGGTGTGTCAGAAACCTTCGTTCCGCACTGAGACTGCGCATTCACTGCTCCTGCCTATATTCAACAGAGCAGGTCAATGGTGTCTCCTGGAGAAACTGATGTAGTGAGGTTTCTCGAAGGCAGCTTTTTTTGATGGTGGACAAAAAGCACATCTCTTTGGAGTCGGATTTGGAGTATTCAGTGTGGTCTGAAATGTATGCTTTGTGTTCAGTCTCATTATAGAACAGGTGAATCTCATCAAACCTGTCAAGAATGTCCGGGTCATATGTGACCCTACCCTACCCTACCCCTACCCCCCTTTTTTAAATTTTTTTTATTTACTGTTTTATACATTAAATCATCCTTCATAAAGATGTAGAACATTCTGTTAAAATATAACCTTTATATTTTTAATGTTGGCCATGTCAAAGATTGAAATCATATAGTGAAATTAATGGTTGAAATCAAACTTTGGTGTTTGTTATCTCATAATTAGATTTTAAGACTTTAACATGGATTTCACAAACAGGGTCACATATTACACCCTAAATTCAGAGGAAAGAAATACAAGACTGTGCTATAATAAGAAACCAGGAAGAGATAATCCCAGTTTTAGAAATCTTATTTTTTTCCATTGTTTATTTTTTCATAGCAATTAAGCACTTTCTGCTCTCAGTTTGTGTGTGTGTGTGTGTGTGTGTGTGTGTGTATATATATAATATTATATATAAGATATAAGAATATATTATAAGAACACACACACACACACACACACGCATAAATACACTATTTATAATATATACAAACACAATGAAATTATTGCAGCATATTTGGACATTTCACTTTATAATTGAGTTGCAATGTTTTTTGGGGGGCAAATTAAGTGCTTAATTGCTGTTAAAATAATGTAAATAATAATTCTAATAGTCCTGAAACTGTATATTCTGAATGTATTGTGAAATATGTTTAACGGGATTTACCTTTGAACATGAGGTCCAGCGTATAAATGGAGTGGAAATAATGCACAATGACCAAGCAATCCTCTTCTGAATTGGGAAAGAATAAGAACAAATACCAGTTGATCTTTTTCCATCTGAACGTGAAATCTATTGCGATAAAGATAACTTCTTTGAATCCCCCGCAGTGTCACCTTTAGCTTTATTGGTTTATTCTGCAGGGACCACTATTTCATCATGGCTGCGCTACCAATCAATGAGGCCAAGAGTCATGTTAACCTTTTCTCTTTTTAGTGATGGAAAAAATCTGATGTAACATGACATCTGCAGGTAGGCTACTTCCATTCCACTCTGACAGTGTGGGAGCAGCACCATGTTACAAAAGACTGTTCACTGTCAAGTGCAGCTATCTTTAGGCCTTTAAATACAGAGGAAATAGATTTCTAGATTAATCCAGATGCTCAACAGTAAGAGCTGCTTTGACGTTTATCTTAAAAAAATAATGCATTAAAAGAATGACTTTTGCATTGAAATGTCGGTATTGAGGAGCAAAGGGAAGACCGATGGAGCTCAGAAAGATATGTGAGCTGTAAGAGAGCGTGTGATTGAGACAGGAGTAGTCGAGAGAGTCTGTGTGCTTTAGTGCTATCTGTTACTCATCGACAGTGCCGGTGGTAGATGTCTTCTCGAGCTCAGTGTTCATTAATTAAATGGCTGAACGATATGTGGCCATTCTCTGTAATGCAGGCCTGGAGAAGACTGCTGCATCACGATTTAACAATGAGGAAGTTCACACTGCTCACAGATGCCTGTTAACACTTCAGTTTGTCATGGTGCCATTTTAGCACTTTCTTCCTTCATAAGAATATCTGTCATTGCATCAGCATCCTACTCCAAACCTTCATGGAAATATCAAATTTAGCCCTCCGATGCATCCGGTGCATGCGTTTGTGTGTGTGTGTTGTGTTGAAAAGTTTGGGGTCGGTAAGATTAAAAACTAAAATCTAAAATATTGCAGAAACAAATACTGTATAATTACAGTATTCAAAGTACAGTATGATTTTAATAAAAATAGCTGTTATGTTAATATCTTTTAAAATGTAAATTATTTCTGTATTTTCAGGAGTCATTAGTTTTCAGTATCGCATGATCCTTCAAAAATCATTCAGATATGCTGATTTTCTGCTTAAGAAATATTTCTCATTATGATCAATGTGGAAAATAGTTAATATTTTTGTAGAAACTGTGATACGTTTTTTCTTTTTCTTTGATGTATAAGAAATTCAAAAGATCAACATTTATTTGACATCATTAAATATGTTATAAATGTCTTTACCGTCACTATTGATCAATTTAAAGCATATTTTTAAGTATTATTATATTATATTACATCAGTCTTTTTTGTGGTATTTTCCATTATCACTTCAATTAAACAAATATTTTCATTTTATGTAGACGAGCAAACACTGATATGCAGTGACACAAAAAAAGTCCTAAATGATGGATAATCTGAATGTTTATGAATGCAGCACTATGATTGGTTAAAGACTGACTGCTTTAGAGGATGTCGTGCATAAAAAGGGCTAAACTGTCTATACTTCTAGCACAGCATTCTCTTGCTCATAGCTCTCAGAGGTGTGTTAACCTTTTAAACTCTGCCCAGTAGTCAAAGAACGAGGTTGAACAGGAAGACAGAGAGACATCATGATTGAGATCTGATTCGTTTCAGTAGATTTGAGGCATCGTCCCATAAGATGATCATCAGGTTGATTAAAAGAGTCTTACTGTACATTTCGATTCTGTGATGGACCACATGCCCTGCTCACTTCACACCTCTTTACACATTAATAGTGTTTTCACAGTTTGGTGAACTTCTTGCCCCTGAACAATGAGATGAAAATTTGTATTTTGTAACTAAGACAAAGTGAACATTTTGGGCTGTTCAAGACACAGATAAATAATTTCTAAAGAAACTAAAAACTGATTTAAAGTATTTTTTGAGTCTCAGTGATCTTTTTCAGTTTTTCTTTATGTCCTGTGGACAAGGCAATATGTACTGAATATTTCAATAGGAAAAATGAGAAATCATCGTTAATATATTAATATTTATGCTCACTTTTAAAAACTCAGTCTCTTCCTCTTACTTGGCTTTGTAACAGTATTTTAAAGTTCCTTGTGAATAACAAATAGCATTACATTGGGGTTTGTGCAAAGGCCAGTGTTCTGAGATGGGCTGTGACTCATCAGCTTCCCTTGTGCTGGCCGGTGCGAGCGCTTGTTCACCAGGGTGTGTGTAGCGTCTGATGAAAACGTCTGGCCCAGAAAGTCCTTGATATTTCTTTCCTTGCATCTTTCACTTCTTCGGTTCTAAAACAATGCATAAAACAGCATTGTTATAGATTGACTGTGATTGCGTCCTTAAAGGGACACTCCACCCCAAAATGAAAGTTTTGTCACCAATCACTTACCCCCATGTCATTCCAAACCCGTAAAAGCTTTGTTCTTCTTCAGAACACAATGTAAGATATTTTGGATGAAAACAGGGAGTCGCATTGACTGCCAAGTAAGTTGCACTGTCAATGTCTAGGAAAGTATGAAAGACACCATCAGAATAGTCCATCTGCCATCAGTGTTTCAACCGTAACATTATGAGGTGACGAGAATACTTTTTGTATGCAAATAAACCGTAGCACCATTTTTGAGAATATCTGTGGGTGCAAGCATCGTATGATTTCTGTGTCAGCCGCACCACAAGGATGTGCTGTTTTCTTTCAAATCAAAGTGTAAATACACGTAGAAAACATATCCTTGTGGCGCGTAACAGAAGAGCGTGAACTGCTTGCATTCAGCTTATAATCTTCAAAATGGCGTTATGCTGATGTGTAGAGACATTGAGATGAATTGTTGAATAAAGTCATTATTTTAGTTTTCTTCGTATACAAACAGTATTTTCATCGCTTCATAGCGTTACGGTTGAATCACTGATGGCAGAATGACTATTCTGACGATGTCTTTCATACTTTTCTGGACCTTGACAGTGTAACTTACTTTGCAGTCTATGGGGCAGTCTCAATCCTCCCGGTTTTCATCCAAAATATCTTAAATTGTGTTCCGAAGATAAAACAAAGCTTTTATGGGTTTGGAACGACATGGGGGTAAGTGATTAATGACAAAATTTTCATTTTTGGGTGGAGTATCCCTTTAAGAAGATGAATTCTCCTATGTTTGATTTTGCAGTGGCTTAAAGGCCGGATCAGTATTTCACTAAAGCTACTTTCATCTGTGCTGCTGTCATTGTTGATTTGAGCAGTTGTATTTTAAGGGTAAGAGCCTTCAGTAGAAGGTACAAGGCAAACACAAGCTCAGAGTTTAGCCTAGCTGACAGATCTTGATCATGACTGCTTGTATGTATCTGTATGATGTATTTTTTGTTGCTCATCCACACAAGACATTGATATCAGTTGTGTGTTATTCTATCTTGAGAGTGCACTAATTCTTCATAGACAGCATCATGCTGTAGATCAGCACAGCAATCATGTGATTATGAATTTTGACAGGACAAGGTTTGTTTTCCTTTCCTCAAGTACTTCTGTACAAATATGCGGACAAACAATCCAACCTGGATTTTATGGGGCAATTTATTTTTTATTTATTTTATTTTTTTGCCTTAAATGAATTAACTCACTGCAGCTTGCAACAATATTTATGGCAATTTTGTGTTGTTGTGCAGTGAAAACCCAGCAATAATCATTATGTTCTTATGCAGTTAATGTTAGTGATGGTACCTGTAAGAGTACAATTACCTGTAGATACTGAGAGTACAGTATTGTGTTAGACACAGTACCCTGGTTCCACAGACAAGACTTAAGACTAAAATGTAGATCTGAGCAGTTTCAACTGAAAGAAAATTGCACTGATTGATCTTAAAATATGTCAGTGCCTTTGTTTTGTCTCAAGATGCACACCACTGATGTTTTTTTTCTAAGGCACGTTCATGAAAATGTCCTAATTGAACTATTGCCTAATCCTGGTTTAACCTAAGCCCTTTCTGTGAAACCAGGCCAGTGTCTAAAACAACTTTATCATTGTCTCATCTTGTGATACGGTTTTTTGTTTTACAGTTTATAGTAGTATTATCAATGATTGCATTCCTTTGAAATATTGAAAAGGTTTTTGGAAGTGAAAAGGAATGTAATATACAGTGAAAAATCTTTAAGGGGGGGTGAAATGCTCGTTTTCACTCAATATCCTGTTAATCTTGAGTACCTATAGTACTGCATCCTTCATAACTCCAAAAAGTCTTTAGTTTTATTATATTCACAAGAGAAAGATAGTCTGTGCCGATTTTTTCCGGAAAAACACGACCGTCTGGAGGCGTGATGTGTGGGCGGAGCTAAAGAATCACAAGTGCGAGTAGGCTTTTGCGTTGAGAGCGTCCAAAACAAACCATGGCTAACAGTCAGATTCAGCGTATATTTATGATCCAGAATCAGATCCAGAGGCTGAAATTTAACAAGAGCAGCATCAGCAATCAGTCTCTATGTGGTATGTACTGAGACTGTATATATTTGCTTAGTGGTTTTGGAAAATGACTAAGTTCCACTTTGTCGTCTTTTTTTTTTTTTTTTAAGCTGTAAATGTGGAAAGTGCAGTTTGATGACAACATCGCATGTTGTTTACTTGATGTGTTTACACGCCGATAGCTAAGTTAACAACACAGAGATATTTGAAGCAGTTTTACTCACCACCTGTGGTTCCAACACACGATCGTGACCCTTTTCCGTTGGGATTGCATCATCCTTAAGAAATAAACGATGTGCAAATCCGACGTCAAACTGGGCCTTGTTTGTAAAACAAGCATCTTCGAAATACAGGGAACAAACACAAACACTTGCACAACTCCGTTGATGCTCTGTAAAAATAAACTCCATCCACTGGTCCCTTAATGCTGTTTATCTTTTGGTAATCTATGCAGGGTTGTCTTGCCCTGGCAACCAAAAACACACTCCTTTTGTGACATTTTGCGACGCTCTTGCTCTGATCAGTGAAGTATGTTGTGCTCTCAGTGCTCTGCTATACGGGAGCGCGCGCTCTTCCGGCAGAAGTGTCCTTAGGACCCATATAAGGAAATTCCGCTCCATCTAACGTCACACAGAGCCATACTCGAAAAAAACTTTCCGAAACTTGTGACAAACCGGAAGGAGTATTTTTGGAACAGAAATACTCCTTCAAACGTACAACTTAATTTTTGAAACTTTGTCCATGTTTAGCATGGGAATCCAACTCTTTAACAGTGTAAAAAACTCAGTATGCATGAAATAGCATTTCACCCCCCCCCCCCCTTAACTGACATTCCCAGAATTCTCTGCTTTACATTTCACATTTGATGTTTTTCACTGAACTTACTATTTTTTAAGTAGCTAAGTTTTCTTATCAGTTATGCTCATTAGGCTTGTGTGTTACATCTGATGTTGTTAAATGAATGTTTATTTGCATTACATTAGTGTCGTGTGTTACCATGATGGAGTTGAGTATTTGTGTGAATGACATTGTGCACCTTCACCTGCTCAGCTTAAATATGAAAAAGCTGCTTATGGTGAGCTTTGGTTCATCATGTGACGTTCTCATCACCGCCTGCTTTTATGGTTATTAGTGTATTGCAAGGGTACTAAATGGATTTCAGAATTTCAGTAGTTTGTTATATTTAAATTATAATCAGTTAATAAAATGTGGTATTTAAATGTAAATTTAAATTAAATCTGTAAAACCAAAAATGTCATTACTGTATTTTTCTTTTTTTAATGGTAAAATTCTGGCAACCGCACCTTCCAGTGTTTGTTTTTAAATTAACTTAACAGATTTTTTTTTTTTTTACAGATAGTATCATTAAACCTCTTGAAACTTTCATATTATGCTACATATAGGCACTGGATAATACACTGTTGGAAAGACAATAAACAACTGTAGATTGTGAATGAATGATTTAGTGAGATCACGTGAAAATAATCAGTGGTGTATAAAGTACCTGAAAGTCAAGTAAAAGCACAGATATCTTACCAGAAAATGACTTTGGTAGAAGTTGAAGGCACCGTCTAGAATATCACTTGAATAATATATATATATAAATTATCATACACAGCTTGAGTAGCAAGTTTCTGTTCAGTTTTAACTATTCCTTCCATTTAGTATTTTAGGGTAAGAATAAGAAGCACTACTTCTGGTATAAAAAAACATTTCTGGATTCTGCATCTGAAATAGCATGTATTTACACAGTTTATGTATCTCAGAGGGGATTTAAAAAGCAGATACAGTTGTATAAATAGGCCTAATGTTTTTTTTTTTTTTTTTTACATAAAACATTGAATACTGATATTTGAAATAATTTAAATGTTCATGTCCATGATTGAGTCATTGAGTCATTTATTCAACCGATTCGTTCAAAAAGCTGATTCATTCAGTAAATAAACACCGTCCATTGCTCAGAGACGCAAAACAGTGCTGTGATTTTGTTTCGAACTATTTTCGTCTGCAAAATTGAGCAGAAACAAGCAATATTATGTCTATAATAGAAGTCACTTATTGCTTTAATGAACTTGTATAAATGTATTATTTAATGTGTTCATGCGTCTGTAGAAAAAACGGTACTCTTTGTGTGATATTGCTTAAGTTAACTAGGCCTACATTCAATTATATCAATATAAAAAGCATACAGAAGCATTTTTTGCAATCTACAATTTAGAATGCCTGGACTTTTGAGTTTTAATAGACTTTAATACACTCTGTGTGTGATTTGGTGTTATAGACTACTTCATAACATCAGATTGCACATCATTACAGCAACACTTAACATATTATCGCAGACGATGCTGAATATCGCACACCCCAGCCTCGACGCAAATCACCCACGGCTGTGCACACATCAGGTTTTGCAGGTTTTGGTTTTGTGTTTTAGGAGTCTAACTTGCAAACGCCAGACCACTGATTCAAACCTGCTTTCCTGCAGTCTGTGTTCTTCTGACTTTTTTTGCAGTAAGTAACGCATATACTTAGGGGAAATGTATCTGATTAAAAGTATACATTTTAATTAGGAAATGTAGTAGATTAAAGGTAAAAGTTTTTTTTTATTTTGTTACATTACACCACTGAAAACAAATATTCCTCTCTTTGTCACCTGAATGGGCCTCATTTCTGAACTTTCCTTTCCTTTAAAGACCCTTGCATATAAACCTGAATGAGCCAAAGTCCCATTGCTTTGAAAGCAAGTCTGGGCTCCCAAATATGGATTCTGATTAGCTAATATGGCCCCCCAGTTTAATTATTATTAAAGAAAATTTAATGTGGAAATAAAATGCAAGCTGTGTAGTTGATTAGAGTTAAATTCTGTGGTTGCAAAATCAGAAATTCCTGTATGAACTGTACAAAGAAAGAGAAATAATTAATATCACACCTTTCCACAACAAACCACATAATGAGGTGTCCGTTGCTGAAATGTGCTGAAGTTCAGGCATTAGAGGGCAATCCATAACCCTAAGTATAAATGTTTGTGTTTAAAAGAAAAAGTAAAAAGATGCTAATAAGCAAAAACAAGACCGTTGCCATATCTCTGTCATGTGTACGTCAGTGGCTTTTGCCTTTAAAAATCCTAAGGTGTTGTTCCAGCTTGGGATTGTCTTTCCTCGATGCAGACTAAGTTATATGCACTGCAAAGTGTACAAGAGGAGACAAGACTTGACCTTGTCAAGCACAGTTCAGCGGCTCACAGCTCTCCTCAGGCGTGAAAACTGAACACAACAACAAGCTCAGCGACCTCCCCAGAGATACAACACAGAGCAGATAAGGCATATGACAGGCTCGTCTTTTCAGCTGTATATATATCTGGAAGCAAAAAGTTGTATATTTTTGAGGTTATGTGTGTAAAAAAAAGTTTTATGGTTTCCACAAAAAAAACTGTACACTGTAAAAAAAAAAAAAATTGATTGTAATCACTGTTCTTCACAGTCAACAGATCTGAGTATTTTGGCTCTCTCGTTTGCTCTTGTCTAGTTAATACTGAATGCAAAGCTGTTGGAAAGAGCAGGTCTCACTCTCAGCACCTGAACCACCTAAAATATTTCATAAGCTCATTTCTCATTCATAAGCTCGAGCGGAGCTGCCTTGGATGGATGGCGCAGTTTATTGTGCTGTTCGTGATTCAATGAATTCCAGAGCTGCCCGGTGAGACAAAGTTCCCAAAGTGTCTGTTTGTGTTGAACGGTAAGTGAAGCCATGACTGTAATGCAGTTTAAAGGCAATTGGATGGAGTCAGGGAAAAGATAGAGAAAGAGAGAGACTGAGTGGGTGTGAGCGAAGGGGAAACGGGCAAAAAAACAATGAAGAGACGCAGAAGGATGAAAATGACTTCAAGTGACTCACCAGAGAGTCAATTAGGACCTTTAATAAGCAAATATGTACATCTGGCAATACACACAGAGAACATTAGGGCATATTTCTATTCTGAACCATCACACGCCCACGTCAGAGTCAGAAGTGCTTTTCGAGATGCGCTTGTCAGTGTGACATTCTGTGATTATCTTGACGTATGCAATCATTTTTAGCATAATATTAGATGACTGTCTTACACCTTTTACATCAGTGCTTCTCTATATTTTCTGTGCCAGCGCCCCCCTACCCATTATTCAGGTCCCTCACCACCCCCATCAAATGAAATGTAGTCAACTTCACTTAATATTTAAGTTGATTATTATCTTCTCAAGTCAAGTCACCTTTATTTATATAGCGCTTTATACAATACAGATTGTGTCAAAGCAGATTTACTAGACAATTATTAGACATAATTTAACAATTTTGTCTTAAGAAGTCAAAAAAAAAAAAAAAAAAAAAAAACACACACAAAAGAAACGATATAAACTAAAATACCAACAATAAAAGCTATAGCAATTATATAGTCTTTCAAACTACTATATGAGAAAAACTCTCAAATTATTTCAGGAGAAACCTTTTTTAAAATGTCCATTATTGTGTGTTCGGAATAAAAACGTCTGTCATTTAAAAATGGACATTTTATTAAAATATGTTTTATACTTTTTTAAATTAGTAAATAAATCACAAATTGGTTTATCTTCCCCTTTCAATAAAAATGAATGAATGAGTCTTGTGTGATCTATTCGACATAACTTCAGCTCTGGTTTCACATATTATTTGTTAAGTATATATATATATATATATGCAATCATTCCATTCTATTTGCAATTTATCATAAATGTATAGATCCAACATAGGTTTGATGCTTTTAATTAGCTTTTAGTGAAAAAATTATACAAAATTTTCCTTACAAATTTAGAGGACAAGGGAATATTGTTGCGCTCAGATGAAGGCTAGTTGTAAGTCCAGGTGCGTGAAAACCAGTAAAATGTAGAAGAGACTGTTGATGGCTCGCACTCTGAAAAACTAGAAAAACCTTACAAATTTAGAAAATACCTTGTTTTAAGAATATATCTTATTATATATTGTTTTCTGAATGAACATGGTTATTTTGGTGGGTTGGGTAAATATTACATTTACACATGTGAATGGAAGAAATGTAAACCCTCCTTTAGTACATTTCTTAGAATTTATGAAAATTATTGAAAGTTTGGTTTCAAACATTTAAAAGAAAAGTAGAAAGATGGGAAACACATGCTCCTCTTTGTAAAAATACTATATGAATGCTGTCCTGATGTGTATCTTTGTTATAGACATGAGTCCATTACATGTTTTGTATGTCAATGTGGCCTGCCTTACAATTACGATGTTGATATGTCCTCCGTCTTGCATTGTACATGGCTACATTTAAAAAGATAAATGTGCAATATGCAATTTTAAATGACAGTATAAAATTAGTTATTTAAATAGTTAAAAGATTTCTATTTAAAATTGTATATATATATATTTATATTTCAATCTTTCTGTTCAACAAATAATGAAAACACCTCCACACAATTTCTGAACAGCATAACCACTTTCAGCTATATAACCGCTATAATAATAGAAATGTTTTTCGAGCAGCGATCAGCATAATTTCTGAAGAATCCTGTGACACTGAGAAATGGAGTAATGGAGCTTTTGCATGACAGGAAAAAAAAAACATTAAAAAATATATTCAAATAGAAAGCAGTTCTTCCAAATGGTAGATTTAATATATAACAGCCCTTATATATATATATATATATATATATATATATATATATATATATATATATATATATATATATATATATATATATATATATATATATATATATATATATATATATATATATATATATATATATATATAAACATGTTATTGAATGCTACATGACATTCATGATATTTCATTTGACTGGATGTCAAAATTCATTATCTTTAGTTTCCCAAAGAACAAAAAAGTGAAAGTAAATTATATGAGTGTTCAGAAATTTTCCATTTAAACCAAGTGCAGCCAGTCAGCGCACAAGAAGCATTTATATTCATTTTTCCAAACAAGAACAAGAGAAAAGTATATGTGTCTGAATGCTGGCTGTTGTTTTGACTTGATATTCGGCAGCTGTGCTACAGAAAGCTGAGTGAACACTAAAGACAAGAGTCATTGCTATGGAAATGATGCACCATCTACAGTAGTTTAGTAGCATTGGTGTATACTGACAGGTAACACTACTACACTGGACATGAAGGGCATCAAAGTCCATTATAATCAGTGTTTCTGTCACTAAATGCACGCTAATTTGCCCACAGTAAACTGATTCTCTGTTATCTTTCTGACGCAGTCCACACGCTAACTGGACAAATAGATATAGGGCAAGCTTGCTTTGATGCATCCAGTGTAGACACAGAGTTAAGACATTGCATACAATTTTCTTTTGCAAGTTTCAGCTCATACATAAACTCACTTAACATTCCCCAAGAACAGAAATATTACATCCAGCGCCCCCCGATGCTCTCCAAATGCCCCTGTTGAGAAACACCATTTTACATTGAAAGCTGTACATGCAGCAGGACTGGATGTCCATTATGGGTAATGTGGGTCGACGAGAAGCTCGTTCTAAATGGCAGGGTAAGCAGCCAGGGCTTCAGCACCATAGAGAGCGACCCGGGCCAGAGGACTGCCACAAATACTGTGCTCACAGAGGCTCAGCAGCTGGGAAAGATAATACACTCTCAACAATGACCATCTAGCACAGAGAGCCTTTGCTTCTCTCTTGTGACTTCTGTGCCCTTAATGCCGTCAGTTGCCATTCTTTTCTGTGTCTGAATCTATTATGTGCTAATAATAAGAGTGAGTGAGTCACCATTTAAGAGTTTTAGTTGTGATACAGGCAAAACATGAATTAAGTAAATCTGATTTTTTTATTTATTTTTATTTCCAGTGCAGTGTCTGGCAGTGCAGTGTCTTCATTCACTATGTTTATATATAGAATTATGTTTGGTATGAGACATAAACTACATTGGCTTCCATAATACTTTATTCCATACTATGGAAGTCAATGGCTACCAGCCACTGTTTGGCTACCAGCATTTTTCTTTTTTATGTTCAACAGAAGACAGAAACTGATACAACATGAGGCTGATTAAATTATGACAGAAGTTTCAGTTTTGGCTGGACTATCTCTTAAATATGCCTTAAAATAGCTTGAATATAGATTTACACCAATACCTCATTGAAAATGTACATGGACCCAGGAATATGCAAATTAGTCCCCGCCTCCACTCAATCACACCAGCTCGGACCTGCTCCACTTGGTTAACTGAAGTGGTACATTTTTAGTGCAGTTTTCAGGAGAATGCTCAACATATATAAACTATGTAGAGCCCCTTTATAAATAATTTCACACAATATATTATCCAGATGTGTAGCCTACCTGTTCATAGCTGAAAATTATTTGAAAAGACAGATTTTTACAGATTAAAGATTTTCTTGATAAATTGGTCATGAGGGTGAGCAGCGACGGTCATTATATGAATATAAATGGATTATGAATATAAATGGAAAATCTCAAAACATTAACCTGTCTGATTTGTCAGGGTTTGCTGCCTAAGGTGCATGAAGCTTATGGTGTTCTGTCTTAAAAAATTAAATGCTATAAGGCATGGTTAGCTGGGTGACCTGAACCTGACCTGTTACTGTCACACATAAATCATGACCAAGAAATTGTTATCAAAATCGATTTCTTTAGAAATTTTGGGAAAAAAATAAAATAAAAGAACATTGATTGGGGACATATTCATTCTCTTGCTTTACTACAAGTGTTAGATACGAACAGATATCCAGAGTTAAAAGCTGGATAGAATAAGTAATGTAATGGAGAATGTAAGTCAGATAAGGAAGTAAATTAAGCTGCATAAATCAATCTTGAGAAACAGTTATAGTTCTTCTGCATAGCAAGAATAGGACTCAGTACAGGGGCAAGATTTGGCTGGTTAGGATAGGCCAGTTAAAGGCATCGTTCGCCAACAAAGATGATTCTGTCATTATTTACATGCTCTTATTTTTTCTCAAACCTACTGGACTTATTATTTCTTCCGTGGATACTTTTTTTTTTTAAATGTCTACAGTGATGTCCAGTGTTGTTTTAGACCCAGATTCACTGAATGGACAAAAACAGTTGAAATGTTCTGGAACGACGTGAGTGAGTGTAAATAATGACCGAATTTTCATTTTTGGGTGAACCTTCCCTTTAACGTTGGAGGCTCTTAAAAGCGTGAAATTGACTTTATGCTCATCTGCTGTCTGAGCATTTGACCATGAGGCCTTGAAATTTTTATATTTCTTAGGATAGTTCTTTGAGTAAATTTAACACCTTCAGCTCTATATTACAGAGAAAAAAGAAAAGTGAAAGTCTACACAACTGACTTATATTCAGAGGACAATGTCCATGGTCTCATACCCAGCATGCATTTTTTTCTTTTTTCTTTCTTTTTTTTCAATTTTGAGTTTTCTTTTCCACTCAGCATTTTTTTTTTACAGAGACTGCATCATCAGCTTGGTCCTGGAAGTCAGTGGAGCTGTCTCGAGTCGAGTCCCTGTAAGCCGCGTCAGAGACTCGTTATTTAGTCCCTTCCACTTTTAGCATCTTGAGGAGGCTACACTGCAGGCCGTTGTCTTCTGACAGATGGCTGCACAGTTGTTGAGCCAGTGGGTAAACTAACATTGTTTATCGTCGTTTCTAACATTGGAGGACCAGAACTGCTCATTTCTCACACTACCTACTCCTATGATTTCTGAAAATTGACTGCTTGTATTTTCATACTGATAAGACTAATATGTACCTGGTTATGTGTCTGGTTTAATAAAAATGTACTGTGACTCTCTGTCCAAATGACTGAACCATTATATAAATCATATTTTTTCTTTCTCTATTATCTGTTTTTCCTCAATAAATCATTTCAAAGTAGTTGAAAAACTTTGATTGTCTGCACCACTCTGATTGTGCTTAAACATTTAGACACTTAAGAATAATAATGAAGCTATTTTTATTTTTATTGCAAATAATTAATAAACGATTAAAAGTACTGTTCAAAAGTTGCTTTTATTCTGCAAGGATGCATTAAATTAACCAAAAGTGAAAGTCAAGTCTTTTACATTGTTACAAAGACCTATATTTTTAAATGCTGTCTTATAATTCATCAATCCTGAAAAAAAAAAATAAATCTTGATTTTCACAAAAATATATTAAGCAACACAACAGTTTTCAACATTGAAAATAATAATAAATGTTTCTTGAGCAGTAAATAAGCATATTAAAATGATTTCTGAACGATCATGTGACACTAAAGAATAAGACTAAAATTTGTCTTTCATTCTGTCAAAAAAAAAAAAAAAATGTGGGTAATGATTCACATCTATATATATATATATATATATATATATATATATATATGATTTTGTAGTGCTGGAGTAATGATAAAAAATTAATAATCAACTTTGAATCACAGGAATAAATTAAAATGTATTGACATAGAAAACAGTTATTTTAAATTCAAATAATATTCTACAACATTACTGTTTTTACTGATCAAATAAATGCAGCCTTAGTGAGCAAAAGAGACTCCTTTCAAAAACATTTCAATAAAATTATAACATTATATAAAAAGCATAAGCCAAAGGTCTCCCTGGACAGATCAAAGACCAAATTCCCTTAATTAAAGAACCATAAAATTCAGATCTGATTCCATATCTTTGTATAGGACATCTTTATTCAACAGAATATTGTGTCTGTTTGTAAAAAACTGGCCTCAGATCAGCAAAACTATCCCCTATGTGGAGGTCCCTCTGCCCCAACCACTTACAATGAGGCCCACGTTCATGTGTCTGCTATGATTACATCTTTAGTCATTGATGAATCGAATAATATTCTTAATCTATCACTTTCATCTCTGGGGTGACATTACAATAACTGCTCGCAGTATCTATCTACTGCAGACAAATGGGTTTATACGGTCAGCATCTCCAAAACCAGCCTCAGAGGACAGACCATAAGCAACTCCATTACATTTACATACATTTACTTAAAGCCTCTCCCAATGCCAAAGAGCTTTATTAAATAAGGCATCCATCACATCTGAGTGGAGAGGTTCAAACTGAATTTCAACTCCAATTTTCAATTGTTTGTTTGGTATAAAAGTTTTATAGTATTTTGCCTGAGCTGGAAATATATGAGTTGAGATGTACAGTATGTATTCAAAACAGTCATATTTGAAGTATTAATGATAATTTAAGGATGTTCTTGGGATAGAGGTACACATGTTTTCTTTGATGCATAATTCCTCTCATATATTTAATACAGAATGGCATTTATATACAGTATGCTGCTCAGAATCTGCAAAGGGATAATTAAATGTACCGAATCATGTAAAAATATACAATCTTTTATTGGAAAATTAAACAGCATTTTTTCAAACTTTGCCTAATTTTTTATAGAAGTTTTATAGAATTATTTGTCAATTTCAGTGAGTGAGGAACAAATTTACACTGATGTGCGTTATGTGTTATGTACGTTACGCTATATCTGCATGTTGAAGCTGCTCAGGCTGCCAGTTTCTCTTTCTTCATGACATAGTCAAAGTCAAAACATCTGCTAGTGTGGATTTTCCAAGTAATAGTTGTGCTAACATGTATTGTGCACATTATTTTTCCACAGACATTGGTGCTGTGATATTCAAATGATGCGGATTTCAAAACAGATGGATCATAATCTAATGTGAAGTACATATTTATATCCGGTGTAAATGTGGCTGAAGACTAAAGGAGTGTAAATTTGCTGACAAAGCCATAAGCAGTATTTGCCAGTTTGTTAATAAAACAGGTATCCACCTCTTTAAAATCATGTTTGAAGTGTTTTGTAATGAGCTGTGACAGAGATAAAAAGGATATGAACTTCTAAAGCAGCCTAAATCAAAGCAGACATGATCTACCTTTTATTTATTTATTTAATTTTATTATCATCATTTATGTATCGGGATGTGTTCTGCAATAGGAATACCTGGAACTACTTTAAGACAACTTGAGTCTCAGTGTTATTTTAGTATTGCTGATGTACTACTTATAATTAATTATATTACATTTTTATATTTTCCCTCTCATTTTAGTTAAAGGTTTAATTTTTTTTTTTCAATTACATTTTTTTTCTTCATATTAATATGTCTATATAGTTTTTGTTTTAATATAATTTTTTATTTATTAGCTTATTTAGTTTTAGTTATTTTGTCCAAACTAAACAAAAATGAGAAATGCTGCCTTGGCCAACAGCTGAAATAAAATACGTTTTGTTTTATTTCAGAAAATAGTATTTTATTTCAATAAATATTCATTTTGATTCAAGTAACAATTTTGTTGTTATGTTTTTTTTTTGTGTTTTAGTTTTTACTCTACGATAATAACCCTGGAATACAGTACTATTTCAGGTTTGCTATTACAATAAAAGAGATAATTTTGTCATGCATTGTATTATAATGATTACAGGATTAATACACCCTGTATGCGTAACATATATGTTTACTGGAGTCTTATATCAGTGGTTTTGGCAGGTGTTTTTGAGATATTTGTAACGTGGGCATCAGTGGCACACAGCCAGCATGCAGGTCTTTGTGCTGACTGGCTCTCTGTTCATAAAACGCTGTGCTTTGCTCTCCTGTCACTTACTTAATGAATAACTGTGCAGATGTTCATTCAGATATTGTCAGATGTACTGGATAATATTTACTACTCCTTTTAAAAATTCATAACCGTGCTTCTTAGTAGCACACATTGTCTAACAGATCAACATCCACTCTTACTGTAGCTACCGATAGGTTAATATTAGCTAATTAGTTAATATTTCCATTCCAACAGATTGTCCAGCGTGCCAACAGCCCCTTGTACCACACCTCCCTGCTTTGAAGAAAGGACTACTGTGCTTGATATTATATGTTATGAAAGGCTGGGCCCTGATTGGCTGCTTGAGGTCTTCTGCAAGTGCTTCCGTATAGCAACAGACCCCAGTTCCCCCCTCCCCTGCCCGTTTCCCCATCTTCCTTTCCGTAAGACAGTGGCAGCCCCTCATACGGTGGCTCGGATTCTGCATCCGAGGGGGCTTTGCTCTGCTGCCGCTGCATCTGGAGGAGCAGTAACCATAGTAACAGCTAGGCTTTGCTGACCCTGGCTTTGTTGACTCGCTGCGCCGCACAGTTTTCAGGCTTGACCTGGATTGCTTATACTACTGGTTACTTGGGCAGAGATGCTCAGTCGATTGACCTGCTTCTTTTCTTGAATGGTCAATGATCAGAGGACTTCTTTGCAGCGCCTCTGGGTTTGTGATGGCACTCTCTCGATGCCCCTGCCCACACTATTTCAGTAACAAAGTGTTTCGCAGAGCACTGACTCATTTGCTCTATGAATGGAGCTTTTCCTGCCGGTGAATATTTAAAAGGATTACCTCTAGTTTGCTGAAGGATTTGATGCTGCTGTTGGTCTTGTAGAGGCTTTTATGTTAAAATATGCGATTGTTCTTTGACGATAAACCATTGCTGACTTATTCACAGCCGCATCGCATGTGTGTGTGTGTGTGTGTGTTTATGTAGGCAGATGTATTTGTGCTAAAGCTCAAAACTGAAAGACTATAATCAGAAATTTCGTATAGACATATAATAGAAAAGTTTTAAGTGGTACATGCTATGTAATTGCCTTCATTTGAGCAGGAAATGGCATAATTTCTGGTTTGTTTTCCATGACAAGAACCACTTCATATTTTAAATCTGTACACAAGCATATAAATAGCCTCATAACTAAAATATATGACTAAAAGACAAAAAAAAAAAACTACTAACATTTGTTTATCCCATCCTTATTCAAATATGAAAGTTTATGAATATATATATATATATATATATATATATATATATATATATATATATATATATATATATATATATATATATAAAACACCAACCTTGCTATGTGTTCTGTACTAGACTAACTGAGACTTGTCATGGCACTTGTATACTGTTGTTGTTGTCTTGCTGATCTGATTGTTTCTATTGTTCTCATTTGTAAGTCGCTTTGAATAAAAGCGTCTGCTAAATGATTAAATGTAAATGTAATGGTATCATGACAATTGTATGTCACTATTTGCAATGATGTTAATAATGATGTCAAGCTTTAGAATTGCATATATAATACATTTTCCCAACGTTGTTAAATGATTTTTTTCCCTGTGATGGACTGACCATCATTCAGGGTGTTTCCCTGTCGTTGACCTGAGAAATTGGGAAAGGCCTTACATCCCCACAATTTAATATAGGACAAGCGGTGACAACACACAACAGTAATGTCTACATTTAATGAATAGCCCATAATTTACCTTGAAATTATAATAAAATAAAAAATATATAAAATGATTCTAAAGTATTAATATGTATTTAATGCTTATAAACATTCTAAAAAACAAAACATTCTCTCCATAGGTTGATTAGTGTGTGACAGTCTGTTTTTAATCTGCTCTGTAGTTTTAAATGAGAAGAATGGACTTTAGACAAATAAATCCACTGAAACATGGCTCCAATCAGATTAGGTGCTTTTTTAAATGAAGCAGCCAGTTTCAGTCTCATGGATCTTCCCTTAACCTCTGTATACATGTTCATGTCACCGATAGATGCTGATGGTTGCTGTCTGTCTTGTGTGTTACAGATGTGATGGAGCAGGAGAAGGTGCTGCGCTCCAGCTGTTTGGTGAGTGGAGTCCACACCCCTCCCATCCGGCGCCACAGCAAGCTGGCAACACTGGGGCGTATTTTCAGGCCGTGGAAATGGAGGAAAAAGAAAAACGAGAAGCTGAAGCAGAGCTCTACAGGTAAGACAAGCTGGGCTTTGTTTCCCCTTTTATTTGAATTTAGTCTATTACTGAAAACATGGCTGAGTTGATAATACAAATGAACTTGCAAAGATGTGTTTGAGGAAATATTTTGAGTGTTGAGTAATGTAAAAGTACCTTTTATAAAATGTTAATAAAAAATATTGTGTTATTGCCAATTCATAACAAAGACACTTAACAGAGATTTATGAATAGGGAAATATTCACTGATGTGGGATATTGTTTTCACAATATCAAAATTATTGTTTCGATACCGATACCTAGTAAAGAATTGCGATATTTTGTAACTTATTCTGTCAGTTGTGCAACCTTTTCTTTCAGAGGAGAAAACTCGGCCAGTGAGCTTTGTTGAGCATCATATTTTTCTACCAGTCGTGGACCGGCGGCCACAATATCACTTGTGCTCGGACATGCAGCCTAGTGATGCGCGGGTCTGGGTTTTGTCCAACCCACGGGTCCCGCTTTTATGAATAAAGTTACATTTCTTTGAAAATGAAATATGAAAATATATATTCCAAATATTTAATATAAGCTATATGAAATTGCACTAATGATGTTTCGTCTGTGAATGATTCTTTTAGGTGAACGAATCATTCTCGTTCTAGTAAACCACTGACTCATATTTCTCATTCCTCCCTCCACAGCAGCGCGCCAGCACGGCACTATTAGCAGCGCATGCGCAGCTCTTAAACAGCTCTGTGAACTGTTTCATCCTGTCAACTGTTTTATGAGTTTCATGAGTTATTTGTTGAATGTAGAGTAGTGGTGGAAATTATGATTCTTTCAAGAGATTCAATCATTTTCAGTTCATTCACCAAAATTATTCGTTCAGAATTGTTCACTGATTCGTTCAGTGATCATTTCTTCGTATTACACAAAATATGCCAGCAGGTGGCAAAAAAGTGTATTATGTGTTACGACTTAAATCAACGAACGCATTTACTTGTTACAAAAACTGATCTGGTTTTATTAAAATGTGTGCATAATCACATTCAATATATAAAGTCTAATTAAGTTGTTCAGATGAACAAAGCACAAGGTTTTCTTGCCTAATTAGCATTTTAATTGTTTGGTCAGACAGTTTGTATTATATTCACATTCATAAATCGGGGATTAAACGTGGAGTTCTGTATGCTAAATATCAAAAGCGTATGTGCACAGTACCTGTACCTGTGCTTTGCATTTTGCGAAATTGACATGCTAAATGGCAGACTAACCCAGTTTACTTTCATTAATTTCGTTCATGAACGAGATAAGCTATGTACCAGTTCAGTCATTTCATCCACGAACAAGATGTACTAAATAATTCAACTCATTCACGAACGACATGTGTACCAGTTCAGTCATTTCGTTCACGAACGATAAGATCCCTAGATGTATTCAGACTCATGAAACTCGTTCACTGAAGGGCGTATTTGTTCACTACATTCAACAAATCACATGCTCTCATACTCAAAGGCTATTGGCTCGAGGTTGAGTAATTCTTTGACAGGATGAAATGGTTCAGTTACCCAGTTCATTGAGCTGTGCATGTGCTGCTAATAGCGCCACGCTGCTGTAGAGGGAGGAACTTCAGTGAACGAGAAATATAAATCAGTGGATTGCGTGAACGAGAACGATTCATTCACCTAAAAGATTCGTTCAAAAAGAACGATACGTTCACGAACAACACATCACTAATGTAGAGAACCCATACGCCCTTCACTGAATGAGACCGAGAGATCTTCTCATTCGTGAACGAGTTGAATTAAAGGTCCCGTTTTACGCACTTTTTTGAAGCTTTGAATGTATTCACAGTGTGCAATATAACATGTGTTCTTGTTTCGCGTGTAAAAAAACACAGTATTTTTTACACAATTCACCTATCTGTATACCGCTGTTTTCACTGTCATAAAAACGGGCTGATGACTTCCTTGTTCTATAAAGTCCCTCCTTCAGAAATACGTAATGAGTTCTGATTGGGCCAGCGGTTCCTGTGTTTTGATTCGACAGCAGTTGAGCGAGTAGTTTTGAGAAGCAAGTGGGCAGGAGCGTGTGCAGGAGATGTATTTATAGTCGCAGGAGATGTATTTATAGTCACAGGAGCGTTTTTACTGACGAGATGCGCATTAAAATCGCATTCGTTTTTTTGCACAGCCCTACTGTAATGGTTTAGTTTAATAATAAGGAAAGTTTGGTTTGTTTATATGTTGACCTTTAAGCGCCCTCTTGTGGCGAGGACTGTGTATGGTAACCTTCATATGACTTGTTGCATTGAGTTCATTGTGAAGTGTCATGGCTGAAGTGCGGCTCGTACGGTGAGGTCGTGGCCCACATAAGGCTGTAAGTCGCTATTATTTATTATATAAATATGATGTTTAGTAGGTTTAAGATGTTTAAAAGTTAATTCATTAATCTAGAGATGCAAATGTTGCTAAAAACGAAATGTGAAGTGACGTGCAAAGCGAGAGTATTAACAGTTAGTCAGTCCTGTATGCTAGCGATCTTTTGTTATGGTTAATAGGCTTATGTGAATTCCGTGATTACAAGAAATTACCTAAAACAAGGAATATAATTAACAAATGCACGAAAATGTAACGTTTAATGTTTTGATTTAATGTTTCATTTGAATGCTTTAGTTAGTCAGTAAATACTGTTCAGTCAACTGCATTTTGAATATGTACAATTCTCCTATGTCTGTTTACAGTTTTACAATATTAAAGTTAAACGAGAAAACATTCATGAAACCTAATGGAGGATTAAAAGCCATAAATCAACATCTCGCCTGTTCGCTGTCTGTCTAGCTGGATGGAGAAGTGACACGTCTAGTGAGGACAGAACAGTAAAAAGCCTTATAAACAGCAGACAACGCCTTTCAAAAGCCCTTAACTTCAGTCATCAAGTCATCATGTGGCAGCCATTGGACCCGCAACCCCAACAACAGCCAGGTGGTCACATGCTGAAAGTACAAGAAGAGGTGCTGGAAACGAGATCCCGGTGCTCTGCTTCTTCAACTCGGTCAACCAGGTCATCTGCAAGCGTAGCAGCTCTCAAAGCGCGAGCTAAAGCTGAGGCTGTTCAAGCGCAGTTGGTCTATGCAGAAGAGGAAGCTGAAGTAATGAAACAACAAGCTCAAATGCAGGCTCAGCTACATATCTTAAAGATAAAGAAAGAAGCAGCAGCTGCTGCAGCAGAAGCAGAGATACTAGAAGCAGCCGCACAGTTTGAAGAACAACAGTCTTACAGTAAAGAACATCTGTGTGACAACCCTGTGGACTCCAAGGAAAAGGTTCAAAATTTCATTGACAGTCAAGCATTCTTGGAAAACAACCAAGTGTTGTCACAGCCTCAAATCTCAATCTCAAACCCCTTCTACCAACATAACACAGGTGCAGAACCATCACCAACCCTCTACAATACTCCTGTAACCAAGCAAGAAACCCCGCAGCACCGACAACAACGGCTTTCCATATACACGTCAACACCACATCCTAACATATTGCATCCAGTTCTCAACCATCAACACCAGTCATTTAGCTCAATGCCCCCAAATCTTCAACAGACATCTACGGTAAATGATATGGCTAAATATCTAATGAGACGTGAACTGGTGTCAGCCACTTTGCAAACTTTTGATGATGATCCACAAAATTATCGTAGCTGAAAATCGTCATTTCTGAATGTCACTAAAGACTTGTCTCTGTCCCCTAAGGAAGAATTAGATCTACTTGTAAAATGGCATGGACCAAAGTCAAACAATCAAGCTAAAAGAATCAGTGCGGCTCAAATCAATGATGCCTCTGAAGCTTTAAAAATGATCTGGCAGCGCTTGGAAGAAACCTACAGAGCACCTAAGGTAATTGAACATGCACTCTTTCTAAAGGTTGAAAACTTTCCTAAGATTACAGCTAGAGACTCAAGTAAACTAAGGGAGCTAGGAGACCTCTTACTTGAACTACAACTAGCTAAAGCAGAGGGTTATTCACCTGGGCTAGCCTTTCTGGATACAGCCCGTGGTGTTAATCCCATAGTGGAAAAACTCCCTTACTCCCTACAAGAAAGATGGATCTCACATGCATCCAAATACAAGGTAGATTTCGATGTCACTTTTCCACCATTTTCTACCTTTTCTAACTTTGTACGGGAGCAAGCATGTATAAGAAATGATCCTAGCTTCGCCTTTATTTCAGCATCTCAGTCCAAGTTTGACAGACCCGTTAAAAACAGTACTCGCACTATGATTTCAGTGAAAAAGACAGAAATAGCACAGAGTAATGAAACAATAGATGTTAGTAAGGATCCAGACAAACAATGTCCTTTGCATAAAAAGCCACATCCTCTCAGAAAATGTCGCAGTTTCCGCAGTAAGTCCCTAGAAGAGAGAAAAACATATCTGAAGGATAAAAACATATGCTTCAAGTGTTGTGCATCAACCAAACACCAAGCCAAAAACTGTCAGATCAAACTCACCTGCAAAGAATGTGGGAGTGAAAGACACAATACAGTGCTACATCCAGGTCCACCCCCCCCTAACAGCATCACACCGCCGACAGAGGTGAAACAGCATGGCGGGGAGCCTGAGACCAGCACACCATCAGTCTCAGCTACTGCAATGTGCACAGAGGTATGTGGCGAACAGCACGGCTCAAGGCCTTGTGCTAAAATATGCCTGGCCAAAGTAATCAGTCTCTTGCCCGCTCAGATTTTTTTGACCTCTTTAGTGTTAAAGGGGGCACAGAGGTGTATACCTTAAAGACATGTTCAGGAATCATACAAGTAAGAGGGAGAAAGGCTAAAGACTTTATTGTTGAGTCTATAGATGGTAACATAAAGGTGCAACTGCCTGCAATGCTTGAATGTGACATGATCCCAGAGGATCGTTCAGAGATTCCCTCGCCTGAAGTCGCCAATTACCACTCACACTTAAAGGAGCTCTCGCACAAGATACATCCCATAGACTCAAATGCAAAAATCCTGTTGCTCTTGGGTAGAGACATCCTGTGTTTGCACAAAGTGAGAGAGCAGCGCAATGGTCCCCATAATGCACCATTCGCCCAGCGCCTTGACCTCGGCTGGGTTATTGTGGGAGATGTCTGTTTGAATGGTGCACACAAATCAAGATCTGTCGCAGCATACAAAACTAACACACTGCTCAACGGACGTCCATCGTACCTCACACCATGTACCAGTGTCCTGCAAATAAAAGACAAATCTGTAAGTCAATTAAAAGAAACTCAAATCTGCACAGATACTTACCAGGCAATACAAACAGACAATCTCGGGGACACTATCTTCATCAGGAGGGTGGATGATGAAGAGTTAGCACCTTCACAACATGATGCACAATTTCTCACAATAATGCAGAACGAAATGTATCAGGATGAGAAAAACAATTGGGTTGCACCCCTTCCTTTTGTTACACCCAGACAACGTCTACCAAATAACCGAGACCAGGCTTTAAAAAGACTCATCACTCTAAAACGAAGTCTCGACAAAAAACCCGAAATGAGAGAGCACTTTGTACAGTTTATGCAAAAAGTCATAGACAACAAGCAAGCAGAAGTCGCACCCCCCTTACAGCTGAATGAAGAGTGTTGGTATCTCCCCATCTTTGGGGTGTACCACCCGAAGAAGCCCCAGCAAATCCGTGTGGTTTTTGATTCAAGTGCCAAACATGAGGGTGTAGCACTCAACGACATTCTTTTAAGTGGCCCAGATCTCAACAACACCTTGCTTGGTGTTCTTATCAGATTTTTGCACAAAATTGCCTCAAACAGCAGCAAGGTCATGGAGGCGTTCCCAGCAAATGTCTTAGCAAAAGACATCAAAAGCCTTGACTTAGGCACTGACCCATTACCTGTGCAAAGAAGTTTAGGCATCAGCTGGAGTCTTGAATCGGATACGTTCACATTTCAAGTCTCTAAAGAAAAAAAAACATTCACCAAAAGAGGTGTGCTATCCACTGTTAATAGTTTGTATGATCCCTTAGGTTTTGTTGCACCTATAACTGTACAGGGAAAAGCACTCATAAGAGAACTAACCTCCGAACCATGCGACTGGGACGACCCCCTATCGCTAGCCAAAGAAAGACTATGGTCTGTATGGAGAGACTCTCTTCTCGAGTTAGAGCACCTACACATTCCCAGACCGTACGTACCTTTGTCTCTTTCCTCAACAAAGCACAGAGAGCTTTGTGTCTTCAGTGACGCCTCATCCATAGCAATAGCAGCTGTCGCCTACTTGTGAGTTGTCAATGAGCAGGGACAGCACCTCACAGGATTTATCATGGGCAAAGCTAAATTAGCACCAAAAACAGCTCACACAATTCCACGGCTGGAGCTATGTGCCGCTGTCCTTGCTACAGAAATGGCAGAGCTTATATGCCAAGAAATTGACCTGGAGCTTCATGCTGTAAAGTACTACACGGATAGTAAGATTGTACTTGGTTACATCTACAACATGTCAAGAAGATTTTACGTCTATGTATCAAACAGAGTCTCTAGAATCAGAAAATCTTCAGTACCAAACCAGTGGCATCATGTCTCATCAGAAAACAACTCAGCAGACATTGCTACTCGCCCAATAGCAGCACTTCTACTGCCACAAACATATGGGTTCACCGTACCCCCATTCTTGTTGAAGGAACTGCCCCCGTGTTCATCTACAGCAGATACAAACGAGTTTGAGCTAATAGAACCAGAGCATGATTCAGAGATTCGACCAGATGTGAATGCCTATGCAACTAAAGCCAACATCGAATCCCTCAGACCTCACCGGTTCGAACGTTTCTCAACATGGAAACATCTCATACGAGGTGTAGCAAAACTCATTACTCTAGCTAGAAACAAGTCCAAAACTTCAGGCGAAAACAGTACAAATCCTCAAACTCAAGCTAAACTTACAGTCATCTCAAGTGTCCAAAATTATGCTTTCAAAGAGGACATTAAGAAACTGCATAAAGGGGAACGAATCCCAAAAACAAGCCCCTTGTGGACTCTAAACCCTTTCATAGACTCAGATGGACTATTAAGGGTGGCAGGTCGGACGTCTCTAGCTGACTTTACGTATGACGAAAAGCACCCACTGATACTTCCTAAAAAACATCATGTGTCAACTCTGCTTGTGAGACATTACCATCAAGGTAATGTCTCACAATGTCTCCTGCAGAGAGGAAATGGCAGAAATCAAAAAACTCTACGGACCTCAGTGTGTATCAATCTCTCCTCTCTTCCTTCTCTGCAAATGTCTTCACAGCTAAAACATCCTACTACCACAACAAAATTAACAGCTGCTGTGACGCTCGGACACTATTCAAGACTTTCTCTTCTCTTCTTAATCCGCCGCCTCCACCTCCTCCATCGACTCTTACAGCGGACGACTTTTCAGCTTTCTTCACAAATAAGACGAAATCCATCAGTGAACAATTCTCCACACCACAGACTGAGGAAAACTTCACAATGACTGATGCACACTCTTTATCCTCCTTCTCCCCACTCTCAGAGATGGACGTCTCCAAAATTCTCCTGTCCAATCATCCTACTACTTGTCCACTTGATCCTATCCCCACTCACCTCCTTCAAGCGATCTCTTCTTCAGTCATACCTTCACTTACTCACATTATCAACTCCTCTCTTCAATCTGGAACATTTCCCTTAGCATTCAAGCAGGCTCGGGTAAGCCCACTGCTCAAGAAACCATCTCTAAATCCAGCGCTTCTTGAAAACTACAGACCGGTATCCCTTCTTCCATTCATTGCAAAGACACTTGAGCGGGCTGTGTTCAACGAGCTTTCTATGTTCCTTGGACAGAACAACCTCCTGGACAGCAACCAATCTGGCTTCAAAAGTGGCCACTCAGCTGAGACTGCTCTGCTCTCGGTTACTTTTGACACTGTTAATCACCAGATTCTCCTGTCCACCCTCAGAAAGATGGGAATCTCTGGAACTGCTCTCCTGTGGGTTAAGTCCTACCTCTCTGACAGATCCTTCAGTGTGTCTTGGAGGGGTGATGTTTCTAAGTCACACCACCTTGCTACTGGGGTTCCTCAAGGCTCAGTACTTGGACCACTTCTCTTCTCCATCTACATGACATCTTTAGGATCTGTCATTCAGAAGCATGGCTTTTCTTATCACTGCTATGCTGATGACACCCAACTCTACTTCTCATTCCAGCCTGATGACCCAACGGTAGCTGCTCGCATTTCAGCCTGTCTGAGTGACATTTCTAGCTGGATGAATGACCATCACCTTCAGCTTAACCTTACAAAGACTGAACTACTGGTGATTCCAGCTAACCCATTGATTAATCACAACTTCTCTATACAGCTGGGCTCGTCAACCATAACTCATTCGAGGACAGCCAGAAACCTAGGAGTTGTGATGGATCATCAATTAAGCTTCACTGACCACATTGCTACAACGACCCGGTCCTGCAGGTTTGCCTTATACAACATTAGGAAGATTAGACCCTTCCTGTCAGAGCAAGCAACCCAACTTCTTGTCCAAGCTCTTGTTCTCTCCAGACTGGACTATTGTAATGCTCTCCTGGCGGGCCTTCCTGCATGTACTGTCAAGCCTCTGCAAATGATCCAGAATGCAGCAGCGAGGGTTGTCTTCAATGAGCCAAAAAAAGCTCATGTTACTCCTCTCCTCATCAGGTTACACTGGCTACCAGTAGCTGCTCGCATCAAATTCAAGGTACTGATGCTTGCCTACAAGACGACCACTGGCACGGCACCAACTTACCTAAACTCACTGGTTAAATCCTATGTGCCCTCTAGAAGTTTGCGCTCTGCAAGTGAACAACGCCTTGTGGTGCCATCCCAAAGAAATTCAAAATCACTCTCAAGGACCTTTTCCTGGACTGTGCCCAGCTGGTGGAATGACCTCCCAATCTCAATTCGTACAGCTGAGTCTTTACTCATTTTCAAGAAACATCTAAAGACTCATCTTTTTCGCCTGCACTTAACCTACTAACACCAGTACTTTTCCTTTTCTTGTCTTTTTCATAAACAAACAAAAAAACTAGACTAACTGAGACTTGTCATGGCACTTGTATTTTGTTGTTGTTCTCTTGTTGACCTGACTGCTTCTATTGTTCTCATTTGTAAGTCGCTTTGGATAAAAGCGTCTGCTAAATGATTAAATGTAAATGTAAATGTAAGGTGTCGCACATCAAGGTCCTCACCTCACTGAGGGAGCGTTGCGATCTGCTGGTGTTTGGATAATTGGAGGCAGGAAACTAGTCTCAAGTGTAGTCTACCAGTGTGTCACTTGTCGTAGGCTTAGAGGGAAACCTGTTGAACAGAAAATGGCCAACCTCCCAGAAGATCGACTCACCATGGAGCCCCCGTTCACTAGGGTCGGCTTAGATGTTTTTGGACCCTGGAGTGTAGTCACTCGCAAGACTAGGGGTGGGGTCACAGAAAGTAAACGCTGGGCAGTTTTATTTAGTTGCTTAGGGACTCGTGCAGTGCACATAGAAGTAATTGAATCTATGTCTACCTCATGCTTTATTAATGCACTGAGAAGTTTTTTCGCAGTTAGAGGTCCTTCCAAAGTTCTCAGATCAGACCGCGGAACCAACTTTATTGGAGCCTGTAAGGAGCTAAAAATCAGTACAGATCACCCTGAGATCCAAGACTACCTCAGCAACGAAGGTTGCACATGGACATTCAACACGCCTCACTCATCACATATGGTTGGCTCATGGGAGAGAATGATTGGCATCGCTCGCCGCATTCTAGACGCCAGGTTTCTGCAGTCAGGTCCAACTCGTCTTACCCATGAGGTCCTCACAACACTAATGGCAGAAGTTATGGCAATCATTAATGCTCGCCCATTGGTTCCCATAAGTACTGATTCAGACTCACCAATTATTTTGACACCGTCTATGCTTCTAACTCCTAAGGCAGGAGTTGCTCCCACTCCTGAAGGGACATTTGACATGAAAGACATGTATAAAAAGCAATGGCAACATGTTCAAGTTCTTGCAGATACCTTTTGGAAGCGCTGGAGACAAGAATATCTGTCAGTGCTTCAGCCAAGAAGGAAATGGACTCATGACAAAGATGACATTCAAGAAGGGGATGTAGTCTTGTTGAAAGATGAACAAGTTAAACGTAATGAATGGCCCATTGGATTCATTACTAAAATCTTCCCAAGCGAAGACAAGAAGGTCAGAAAAGTGGAAGTCAAAGTTGTGAAGCAAGGGACTTCTCGTGTCTACTTTCGACAAGTGACTCAACTTATTCTCCTGCTTTCCCAAAGTAGTGATACAAAGACTGATAAGTGTTAAATCGTGGTATAAAAGTTTTTATACCAGGCGGGGAGTGTAATGGTTTAGTTTAATAATAAGGAAAGTTTGGTTTGTTTATATGTTGACCTTTAAGCGCCCTCTTGTGGCGAGGACTGTGTATGGTAACCTTCATATGACTTGTTGCATTGAGTTCATTGTGAAGTGTCATGGCTGAAGTGCGGCTTGTACGGTGAGGTCGTGGCCCACATAAGGCTGTAAGTCGCTATTATTTATTATATAAATATGATGTTTAGTAGGTTTAAGATGTTTAAAAGTTAATTCATTAATCTAGAGATGCAAATGTTGCTAAAAACGAAATGTGAAGTGACGTGCAAAGCGAGAGTATTAACAGTTAGTCAGTCCTGTATGCTAGCGATCTTTTGTTATGGTTAATAGGCTTATGTGAATTCCGTGATTACAAGAAATTACCTAAAACAAGGAATATAATTAACAAATGCACGAAAATGTAACGTTTAATGTTTTGATTTAATGTTTCATTTGAATGCTTTAATTAGTCAGTAAATACTGTTCAGTCAACTGCATTTTGAATATGTACAATTCTGATTGCTGTATTTCCTATGTCTGTTTACAGTTTTACAATATTAAAGTTAAACGAGAAAACATTCATGAAACCTAATGGAGGATTAAAAGCCATGAATCAACATCTTGCCTGTTCACTGTCTGTCTAGCTGGATAGAGAAGTGACACGTCTAGTGAGGACAGAACACCTACCATCTAGTTAACAAAGCTAAACAGCGTCGCCCTTTGTGTAATAAGTTACAGAAACTGTTTAACGCACCACACCTGCTGCACATAGTTTTACATGTGGATTATAATTTTCCGGAACTGAGTTAAACATAAATTGTAACCATTAATCTCCAAGTACAGCGTCCCTGGGAAGCCCAAACAAAGATGATTGGACTCAGAGATGAAAATAACAGCGTTTCAACGACATGGCGAACACAAACACAGCTCTTCCTTCTTCTCCGTCGGAGCACAACAAGGCCACGCCCCCTGTTTGTGAATTCATGTGGGCAGAGGTTAGTCAAAAAACTGTTTTAGTGACGTCATTACTGCAGGAACTAGAGGGCTGTAGTCCAAACGGGTCGTTCGTTGTAGGCGAATTCTGTTAAATCAAATATCTCGCTTGGCATTGAACTTTGAGCTTTAGAATTTTACAGATATTATTTATACTCTAACAACAACATTACACACTAACTAAAGTTTAAAACATGGAATCACGAAGAAGTGGACCTTTAACTGATACATCTCATTCATGAACGAAATGAATGAGTATACAGGGTCAGTGAGCCAAGAATGTAAATCTCGATCAGCAATCAGCAGATACAAAGCGCAGTTATAGGTACTGTGCAGATACGCTCGTTTTCATATTTAGCAAACAGAACATATTTCCATGTTTAATCCCTGATTAATATGAATATTATATATGAACTGTCTGACCAAACAATTAAAATGTTAATTATGCAAGAAAACCTCGTGCTTTGTTCATCTGAACAACTTATTTAAACTATTTAATGCGATTATGCACACATTTTAGTAAAGTCAAATCTGTTTAGTAAAGCCACTAATGCAGCCATCTCGATGTAGTGCTTTGTTGCTGCTTGCGTGAGGAGAAAAAACACAGATGTCCATAGGGAGACACTGGAAGCGTGCGTTGCACTCACCAACATGAAATACGTCTCTCACAAATCTGGAACGCAGTCATTCTTTGAAGTATCGATACTAATAATTTTAGGAATTGTGAGGTTTTTAATTTTCGAGAATCATGATACTTTTGAAGTATCTGTGCACTGTGCAACACTAGTTTCTGGTGATTTAATTTTAATTTATTTAGACAATAAAGTATTGAATTTTAATATTGACGATTTATTGGTTATTGGCCATAACATTAAAATAACTATAGGCTTATCAGTATTGGCCAGAACTGTAATATTGGTGCACCTTTACCTTGCACTTTACTAATATATATAGACATTAACTTGGGCTAAAAGAAAGAGGACCTAAAACAGAACCCTGTGGGACACTGCAGATAACAGGAGTGATGGAGGATGGAGAAACTGCTGTTTGTCAAGTCAAGTCACCTTTATTTATATAGCGCTTTAAACTAAATACATTGCGTCAAAGCAACTGAACAATATTCATTAGGAAAACAGTGTGTCAATAATGCAAAGTGACAGTAAAAGGCAGTTCATCATTGAATGGGCTAGTTGCATATCTCCGCCATCTTGGATTTCCAGTCTTACGAGTGTGTGCGTAGATATTTCCGGTTGTGCTAAACGTCAGTGCAGAGAACCGGAGAAGTCCAAATATTACCTTCTATATGTTTACAGGATTTATAATATCACTTCAAATCCAAATAAGATATACACTGGTATTATTACTATACTATAAATGTTACCTGAGCCAGTGGATTTGAAACGTGCTTATGTTTGGGTCCGGTGAATGAATTAAATACACTAATGTTCCCTACTGTTCACAAAATGAAAGTTGAACTCATGGTGTGTATACACAGCTACATAATGTATTTTTATCTTACCAAATATGTGAATGTACAAATTACTTATTTCTCGATTTCTCTATTTCTCATTATTTATTTTATTTTTTTCTATTATTTTATAATATTTACCTCGTGAGACGTGGGCTGTGATTTATCTTCAGAAGTATCCATTTCTCAATAGTACACGTACATCAGTCATCTGTCACGCTGTCAGTCTCTGTTTTCCTGGGTGTTCCCTAGTGAGCTCACTTCTCCTTAGGCACTTCACCATAGTCACTTTAATTCCTCTAGTCTGGTCCTGTCTTCACAGTAATTGCACTCCAATTAAATCGCACAGGTGCTGACAATCCTTTGTCATTAGTCTCCCTATATATTGCTGTCCTTCTCTGTTGTCTCTATGGAGTCCTTACCCTATGTGTACCTATGTTCTCATCTCCCGAGACTTCCTCTTACCTTCTCGTTCCTCCGAGTTCCCGTTTCAACTGGTTCCTTCTCTTGTTTTGTTTGGTTTGTCATCCTGGACTGTTTATTTTGTATTTACCCTTTTTGTTTATTAAACATACCTTTGCAATCGGATCCTACCCTCTCCTTGTGTTTTCTAAAACCCAACCGTCACAGAAGGACTCCATCCACAAGGATCCAGCGGTATGCCTGCTGTCATTTCCTCCCCAGCCAGCAAGCGGGAGAAGGGTGGCTTTGAGGACTCTCGCCTAGTGGTGTTCCGGGGGACCAGGGGAGGTCGCTCCGGAGCAAACAGTCGGGAGGAGATCCGGCAGCGATCTCCACTGTGGGCTCCCATCGACCCGGGATTCGGTTGGGGGCCGCCATTTCCCCAGTATGTTCCGAGAGGAGAAGGGAGACGCAGATCGGCCGAGCCAGCGCCGTGGTACCAGATGGCCGCCAGTCCTGTGCTGCTGCACAAAATGGCCGCCAACCCAACACCGCTGCGCTGCATTGCCGTCAACCCAGCACCACAGCACAAGATGGCCGCCAGCCCAGCACCACAGCACAAGATGGCCACCAGCCCAGCGCCACAGCACAAGATGGCCGCCAACCCAGCACCACGAGGCAAGATGGCAGCCAGCACAGCGCCAAAGTACAGAGTGCCAACCATTCCAGCGCAACAGCACAAGATGGCCGCCAGCCAAGCGCCACAGCACAAGATGGCCGACTCAACGCCTGAGTCTCCAGACAAGGTGCTACCAACTCGCCATCATGGAGGGCGGAAGAGGAGGAGACAAGCGTCTACTGTTCCTCAAAGCCCGGAGAACATTCCAGAGTGGGCCGCTGCTGTCCAGGAGGACGTTCCCGAGCGGGCCGCTGCCGGCCATGAGGCCGTTCCAGAGGCCGAGGCGGTGCCCGAGGCTGTTCCCGATGCAGTGCCCGATGGTGTTCTGGAGGCCGAGGCGGTGCCCGATGCTGTTCCGGAGGCCAAGGCAGTGCCCGAAGGTTCCCGTGAACTCTCCAGAGTCGAGTCAGGTTCCCGTGAACTCACCAGAGTCGAGTCAGGTTCCAGTGAACCCTCCAGAGTCAGGGCTAGTCACTGATGACCTTCCAGAGTCAGGACTAGGTACCATGGACTTTCCAGTGACAAGGCTAGTCACCGGTGATCTTCGAGGACTGAGTCAAGTCACCGGTGATCTTCGTCCTCCCATTGGGCCGACCACAAAGACGTGGTGGTCTTCCGCTCCGCCCTGGGGGACTTCGGCCTCGACCGCGAGGACGTGGTGGTCTTCCACTCCGCCCTGGGGGGGCTTCTGCCTTGACCACATGGGTTTGATGGCCCTCTGTTCCGCCGGGTGGGCATCACTTAATGTCCTCTATGGACCCATGTTTTTGTGTTTTTGTTTTCATTTGTTTTTCTATTTTTCTCCTACTTTGGACCTGGCCCTCCGTCCCTCCCCTTTATCCTCCGCCGGTCCACCACCCTCCTGGACTCCTTGTTTTGTGTTACACCTCTCCTGCCTCTGCCTTTCCATTCCATCTGGTTGTTCCGTCTCTGTTTTTTCCATTTTACCTGGTTGTCCTGTCTTTGTCTCTCCATTCCACCTGGTTGTCTCTGTCTGTCCATTCTATCTGGTTCTCCTGTCTCTGTTTTCTGACCCTCCATCCCTCCCCTTAGTCCGCCGCCGCTCCACCTCCCTCCTACCTCCTTTTCCGTTGGGTTTTCCTGGGTTTCAGGTGGAGCATCTGGCAGCTGCTCCATAGGGGAGGGGGTAATGTCACGCTGTCAGTCTCTGTTTTCCTGGGTGTTCCCTAGTGAGCTCACTTCTCCTTAGGCACTTCACCATAGGCACTTTAATTCCTCTAGTATGGTCCTGTCTTCACAGTAATTGCACTCCAATTAAATCGCACAGGTGCTGACAATCCTTTGTCATTAGTCTCCCTATATATTGCTGTCCTCCTCTGTTGTCTGTATGGAGTCCTTACCCTATGTGTACCTATGTTCTCGTCTCCCGAGACTTCCTCTTACCTTCTCGTTCCTCCAAGTTCCCGTTTCATCCGGTTCCCTCTCTTGTTTTGTTTGGTTTGTCATCCTGGACTGTTTATTTTGTATTTACCCTTTTTGTTTTATTAAACATACCTTTGCAATTGGATCCTACCCTCTCCTTTCTAAAACCCAACCGTAACATCTTCTTTCACAACATATTTTATTATTATATACAGTAAAAAATATGTGACTAATTTTAATATCTGTTTAACCTGATAATTAATGCAAACGAATAACAATATACATGGCTGCTCATATAGACAGATAATGATTTATGCTGCAGATCTTTCACAAAACAAATAAACACAAACACACATGAATGCAAAAAGCAATCTTTTATTTAAGGCAAACCTACCATAATTATATTACGTTTAATTGTACAGTTAGTTATAAATTATGTAATCAAATAAAGTTAATAAAACATGCTTTATCAGAAATCTCTGTGCGTCTTGTTTGACAGTAAGAAACATTGATCTTACATAACAGTCAGAACAAAACCAGCTCTTCGAAAATGAAAAGTATTGCATATTTGAGTGGTTTGTGTTTGAAAAAAGAAATCCCTGTGGACCTGACCTGACGCTGATCCGCATAATCAACAGAAGAATAAAGCAATCTCGGCAATGTATCTTGATGAATTTCCACAAAGAGGTACGCAAAATGTAGGGATGTTTCCCCATGTTTTTGATATACCACTATCGGCTGTTAAATTTGAAAATCATTAATTATATACATCTAGTCAAGTTTCGTATGTAATTTTCCCTTACTGTCAATGCGATCATTGCAAGACCGGAAATAAGTATGCACACACTTGCGCCGCTGAAGCTCACCGGCGCCATCTTGTGCACCTAGCCCATTTAGTGATGTCATCTCTGTTCAGTTTAAATAGTGTCTGTGCATTTATTTGCAATCAAGTCAACCGCTGATACCGCTGTAGATGAAGTGTCCCCAACTAAGCAAGTCAGAGGCGACAGCGGCAAGGAACCGAAACTCTATTAATTGACAGAATGGAAAAAAAAATTGGGAGAAACCAGGCTCAGTTGGGGGGGGCAGTTCTCCTCTGACCAGACGAAACCAGTAGTTCAATTCCAGGCTGCAGCAAAGTCAGATTGTGCAGAGGAATCATCTGTTTCCTGTGGTCTTGTCCTGGTGGTCATCTGAGACAGGGGATCTGTATCTGGGGCTCTAGTTGTCCTGGTCTCCGCTGTCTTTCAGGGATGTAGAGGTCCTTTCTAGGTGCTAATCCACCATCTGGTCTGGATACGTACTGGATCCGGGTGACTGCAGTGACCCTCTGATCTGGATACAGACTGGATCTGGTGGCTACGGTGACCTCAGAATAAGAGAGAAACAGACTAATATTAGCCTAGATGCCATTCTTCTAATGATGTAGCAAGTACATCGGGTGGTATGGGAAGTGTTCCCGGTTCCGGTTTACATAATAAATGCAGCCTAAAAAATCATTTAACGGATTTGGATATTAAAAGCATATGGACCCACTTTATATTAAGTGGCCTTAACTACTATGTACTTACATTTTAATTAATAATTTAGTACAGTGTACTTATTGTGTTCATACATGTTTGTACATTGTACTTGTATTAAAAAAAACTACATGTAATTACATCTGTATTTAATTTCTGTAATTACATTTATAATTACACTGTTGACTCATACTTTACACCTTAACCCACCCTTAAACTTACCCATACCTCCAACCCTCTCCCTAACCTTACACCTATCCCACCTCAATAGCAGCAAAAGTGTTTTACAATACAATATGAACACAATAAGTACATTGTACTTATTTTTTATGTAAGTACATAGTAGTTAAGGCCACCTAATATAAAGTGGGACCAAGCATGTTAGTATGTTATGTGTAAGCCAGGTTAAAGAGATGGGTCTTTAATCTAGATTTAAACTGCAAGAGTGTGTTTGCCTCCCGAACAATGTTAGGTAGGTTATTCCAGAGTTTATGCACCAAATAGGGAAAGGATCTGCTGCCCGCAGTTGATTTTGATATTCTAGGTATTATCAAATTGAGTTTTGAGAACGTATTGGATGTAGAGGATTATAATGTAAAAGGAGCTCATTCAAATACTGTGGTGCTAATCCATTCAGGGCTTTATAAGTAATAAGCAATATTTTAAAATCTATACGATGTTTGATAGGGAGCCAGTACAGTGTGGACAGGACCGGGCTAAAATGGTCATACTTCCTGGTTCTAGTAAGAACTCTTGCTGCTGCATTTTGGACTAGCTGTAGTTTGTTTACTAAGCGTGCAGAACAACCACCCAATAAAGCACTACAATAATCTGACCTTGATGTCATAAATGCATGGATTAACATTCCTGCATTTGACATTGAGAGCATAGGGCGTAATTTAGATATATTTTTTAAGATGGAAAAATGCAGTTTTACAAATGCTAGAAACATGGCTTTCTAAGGAAAGATTGCAATCAAATAGCACACCTAGGATTTCTAACTGATGACGAAGAATTGACAGAGCAGCCATCAAGTCTTAGAGAGTGTTCTAGGTTATTACATGCAGAGTTTTTAGGTCCTATAATTAACACCTCTGTTTTTTTTCAGAATTTAGCAGTAAGAAATTACTCGTCATGCAGTTTTTTTTATATCGACTATGCATTCTATTCGTTTTTCAAATTGGTGGGTTTCAACAGGCCGCGGAAAAATATAGAGCTGGGTATCATCAGCATAACAGAGAAAGCTAACACCATGTTTCCTGATGATATCTCCCAAGGGTAACATATAAAGCGTGAAGAGTAGCGGCCCCAGTACTGAGCCTTGAGGTACTCCATACTGCACGTGTGATCTATATGATACATCTTAATTAACTGCTACAAACTGATGGTGGTCATATAAGTAGGATTTAAACTATGATAATGCACTTCCTTTAATGCCAACAAAGTGTTCAAGTCTATGCAAAAGAATGTTGTGGTCAATTGTGTCAAATGCAGCACTAAGATCCAATAAAACGAATAGAGACGTACAACCACGATCAGATGATAAGAGCAGATCATTTGTAACTCTAAGGAGAGCAGTCTCAGTACTATGATACGGTCTAAATCCTGACTGGAAATCCTCACATATACCATTTTTCTCTAAGAAGGAATGTAATTGTGAGGATACCACCTTTTCTAGTATCTTGGACAGAAAAGGGAGATTCGAGATTGGTCTATATTGGTTTGTCATTGAAGGACAGAACCAGGGGAGAGTTTCCAGAGAGTCAGTGATGCCTACATCTAAATGACAGAATACAATAAAGACTTGAGGTGCAGAAGGAGTTGAATATTAAACCCCCCTGATTCAGCAAAAAGGAGGAGGTCAGTTATGGCCCCGCAGAGATCTGTCCCTGCTACTGTATGTAAAGGAAAGTTGTGGCCTAATTGTTAGAGAGTTGGACTTGCAATCGAAGGGTTGTGAGTTTGAGTCTCGGCCGGCAGGAATTGTAGGTGGGGGGAGTGCATGTACGTGACTGAGGTGCCCTTGAGAAAGGCACTGAACCCCCAACTGCTTCCCTGGGCGTCGCAGCATAAATGAATGCCCACTGCTCCGGGTGTGTGTTCACTGCTGTGTGAGTGCACTTTGGGTGGGTTAAAAAGCAGAGTATGAATTCCAAATATGGGTCACCATACTTGGCTGTATGTCATTTCACTTTTTTTTTTTTAAAGGACAATTTACTGCCCGGTAAGGCTTGTACAGAGATTAAGAAACTTGGTGCAGCTGTAGTTGAGAGGGAACAGCTTTTTTCAGCTGAGGTTTATGATGGGTCTATAATTATTTAATACAGAAGGACCTAGACAATGTTTGCTGAGAATTAGGGTGTCAGCAGCAGTTTTTAGTTCTAATGGAACAGTGCCAGAAGCAAGAGATCTGTTAATCAAGTGTGAAATGAGTGTACTGATAGCAGGCAGCATTAGAAAGTTTAGTTACATAATGAGACAATATTATCATCATCCAGTCAAAGTTAGAGGAGGAAGTGATACACTAATGATAGTAGATGCATGCAGAGAATGAGGGAGGATGTCTGATAATTTTGAGATTGGGAAAGAGCAGGCAAATTCATTCCTTTGAAAACAAACCGCAGAGGTGTCATCATTTTTTGAGAGGGAAACCAGTTACTTTTCACTTCATAGTAATTCTTCTTTCAAAATGATAGTTCCCCCCAAAATGAAAATGCCATCATTTACTCATCTTCATGTCATTCAAAACACATACTGTATGACTTTCTTTATTTTGTAGGACATAAAACAATATATTTTGAAAAATGTTTTAAACTGTTTTTGTCCATACAATGAAAGTTAGTGGCTACTAATGAGGTATTAGACCCCACTGACCCGCACTCTTCTTTTGTGTTCCACAGAAGAAGAAAAAAATCATACAGGTCTGGATGAGCATGAGTAAAACATCTTTAAGTGTATAATGATATATATCTAGTGTTTATGGGACCCCAGGTTCAAATTTACCAATCCAAATAGCAAATGAAGTGATCAGCATGCATTTTTATTGTATAAGTATCTTTTCCATTGTGTTCTTTTTTGGGAAAACATGGCAGCTGTTCATGATCTGTCATTGAACTCGAAGTAAAGTTGGAACTACACATTAAAAATATTGACATATGATAGATAAATATGCATCACTTTTTAGTTTGCTTATGTTAAAACGAATCCAAATAGATGTCAATTTTATATGCAATTCCAATACAAAAATTTTCAATTTAGGTCTGCATCTGTTTTGAACAGAACACTTGACTGGAGAGATAATTTGGAGAAGTCAAGAGCCATAGGTTTACAATCAGCAAAATGTATAGCTGTTAATTTTCTAGCACCCCATGGAGATCTCAAATATCATCCCCAAATGACCAAGTCTCAAAGTCAAAATCAGAAACAACTACCCACATCATGTCATCTGGAAGATGGCACAGATGGAGCTTGTGTGAAGGTAGTCTCAGCTTCAGACATCACGCCCACTGTTGGCTAAACATCTGATGCATATGGCACACAGAAGTGGAAACATTTTCAGTCGTCATCGTATTGGTTGAAAGATACAAGATTTACGTGAGATGTGTGTCGCATTCTTTAATGTTCTGCCTGGAAACAAAGACAAAGACAACTGTGATGACGACCGCTTATTAAGATCAACTAAACGCTGGATTTTCAAAAGCATGTGAAGTATTTAAAATTCGTGGCATAGAATCTTTAAAATATGTCCAAGAGTTTTACACAGTTTTGTTGTGGTGAAATCTCCACGAGAAGTAGTAAATCCAAGAGACTAGTGTGAATGAAACTGGTCATGCTTATGTATATGTTGCATAACGTGTTTGTTAACACTGTTCCTCTGTGTGCAGATGTGGCCTTGGCCTGCGGACTTCACTCTCCAGACCTCAGCTCTCACATCCAGGGCATCTCCGATGCTGAGATCCGGCTACCTGGCTCCCAGGGGCCCATTCTTAGCATCAGTAGCATGGAGTACCTCAGCTCAGAGCAAGACATATTCCCTACTGGTGAGGGCTCTTTAGCATTTTATATATATAATTTTATATATATATATATATATATATATATATATATATATATATATATATATATACATACACTACCATTCGAAAATTAGGAACAATAGAGAATTTTTTATGTTTTGTATTAAGTTTCTTATTCTCAGCGAGGCTGTATTCATTTAATATGTATTCATTTGAATATATTTAAAAAAAGCTTTTTTTTTATGCCGGAGATGAATTTTCAGCAACAATGTAGAAAACAATTGTCTTAAAGTGTAATAATATTTCACAATAATAATAAAAAACAACTATTCAAAACTTTTGAGTCCTGCTATTTGCTCAGCCAATAGCAGAAGTTTGAGGCGGGCCTAACTGTTTGACCCACCAATAGAGTAGAGGGGGAGTTTTCGGGAAACCTGTCTGGAAACGGTCAATATTTTTTTTGCAAATATAATCCTTGACTAAAAAACATTACCAATTAACCACATCTTTGAATTCTGTTCCTAATAGTTTAAACCAGGGGTGCCCAACCCTCCTCCTGCCGATCAACTGTCCTGCAAAGTTTGGCTCCTACCCTAATCAATCACACCTGGATTGGAGCTAAACTCTGCAGGACAGTCGATCGCCAGGAGCAGGGTTGGGCACCCCTGGTTTAAACTATGATTTTTTTGCTTTCTATCAGTGGTAGATTTTGTAGAGGACAATGAGACGATGGAAGAGCCAAATTCAAATGAGGAAGAGGAGGAAGATGAAGAGGCGGGTCCCTCTGTAAATGAGAATAAAGACGTTGAGGAAGATGAAGATGAAGACGACAGAGAGGAAGATGAGGAAGATGAACTGCAGGAACAGTCTCCTACGAGAGGTCATGGCAATCTCATTTCTCAGTTAAGCACGGAGGAAGGTGTGTTTATTTTCACATAATGAATTATAAGATAGTATTTCAGTATACGAATGCATTTTTTTTTATTTCCACAGACCCAAGTAAAGTCATCATCGCATCAGTGCCTCAGTCAAACTCTTTTCTTCAAAAAGAACTTCCTAGAGTCCCTGACGGCCCTAGTCCTGTGGTTTTAAGAGGGCCCTTTACTAATACTGTGGGCTCGCCACATATAGGTAGCATACACCCTCCACTGACCCCTAGCTGTATTATAGAAGAACTGCACCGAGCACTGGCAACAAAGCTCAGACAGGACAGGTGAGGATGTTACCCTCTTATTATTATTGCTCGATTACAAAAATACTTTTTATAAAAGGTTTGAGAATCATTTTCTATCGTTATTACTAATGTATCACATTAAGATGTGTCTCTTTTATTTTTCTTTCTTTAGCATTGAGCGAGAGCCAAGTGGAGATTGTGAGAGCAGAAAGGAAGCAGAGGAAAACAAGGAAAATGTTCGACAGGACAACTGCTTTACTGACGCTTCAGGAATTATCTACGATGTTGACAGCTGGAACGACTCTGTCATTTCTGGTGGGTTTACCACATAACTTTTATTACTTGTAACATTTTTACACCTAATATGTCATTGTGATTTAGGCGATCAGGTAGAATTTGAATCTTTGCCATGATTGTATCATTGTGTTTTCTCATGTTGCATAATAAAAGTAGCAAAAGAGATCAATCATTTGGTCATTTTTGTCTGGAAATCTGAATTTCTTTGGGTTGTTCTGTCAGTAAGTTATGAATTATATGGCAAACGTGTGCAGGCACATTGCCAAGGAGGATGAGGAAGGAGCTGCTGGCTGTGAAGCTTCGGAATCGTCCCAGCAAACAGGAGCTGGAGGACAAGAACATTTTTCCTACACGGAGCGACCAGGAGAGACAGGAGATCCGTCAACAGATTGAAATGAAGCTTGCCAAGTGAGTCATAAATATATGTTCACTGTACTGTACATGCAATTATATAAAATATTACACTGCCCTCTTCAGGACGTTTTCAGAAATGCATAAAGATGTCATCTTTAGGGTGTTGAAGACTGCTTAATACTTTTTTTGACGAACAAACCTGTTATAACCAGCATGCACTGTCAACCTTAATTTTATTATTCATTTAGCTACTAATTTTCATCTGTTAATTACACAGGGAATCTTAATGCTTAATGCTCAATCTCCTTTGTTACGGACATTATCTGTTTACCTATATAATATATCACTTAAGGATTATATGAACAAGTGAACTTGTGAAACAGATTATGAAAACAGGTTTTGTGCAGTGGTAGTGTTAGTATGTGATGTAAGGTACATAGCAGAAACTGGGATTACAGTTGATTGATGAGTGGAGTTAATCTGAGTGAATCAATCCACTACAGCTTCAATTTGATTATATTTGATTATATCACCTGCCTTTGACTTTAGAAGTTCAGTTCAGTACATGATGCTCATGTTTGGTGCAGTGATTCAAGCGATGGAGAAGCTTCCACAGACTGCAACACTAATGCTTTGCTTTTGCTGTTTTCTGCTTTGCTATTGTTGGTCTTGCTTGAGTTTTGTTTTGTTTGTTTTGCCTAGCTGTATTGTTTTTGTGTTATGTTTTTTATTTCAATTCGTTTTGTCATAGTTTTTTTGGTTTTGCTTTGCATTGTTTTGTTTTGCTTTTTGTGTTGTGGATTGTTTTGCTTTGGTGTGCTGTTTGGTTCGGTTTTGTTTGTGTTATGTTTAGATTTGTGTTTTGTGGTTTGTTAAACTTTGTGTTTTGATTCATTTTGTATTTTGTTTTGCTTTCTTTTCTGTTTTGTGTTTTGCTTTTTTCTTTTATTAGCTTTGTTGTATTTTGTTTTGCTTGGTCATGTTTTTTTTTCTTTGTGTTATATGTTTTGCTATTTGTTTTACTTTTCTTTGCTGTTTTGTGGTTTGTTTTGCTTGCTTTGGATTCTCAGCAAACATTAACTGTGACATCTACTACTTCATCCTTCTGATAGAAGCAATGTAGTGTCTGATCCTTTCAACTAGGTGTAAGGGGAAGAACAGCTGAGGAAGGCCTGCCGTGCCTCACTCAATTATAGGTCTTGTCAGGATAAGTCTTATGTAATCAGCTGTGGTATTTATCACCTTTGTGGATGTTCAGAAGAAACAGTGATTATTTCCAGGGTAATTCAGGCTATAATAGAGCTTTGTTAAGACTGCAGTGACACACACAGTGCTAAAATGTCATGAAAAATTATGGTAAGTGACCATCCTAAGTAATGTAATGTAAGAGCCATGACTGGTTTTGTAGCAAAGATGTGATTCAGATATGAGGAGAAAGCAGACACTGTGCTGATGCAGGTGTTTACATTAGATTAACTTTAGGCACAGCAACACATTCAACAGATTCATACATATGATGCACATTTACACTAAATTACTTTTAAATCTGTAATAGTTCTGGATGCTTAACAATGATTATTTGCACTTAATAAACCAAAATAACTGTTGTACTTCTAAGGATTTTGCAAACACATGTTCATAGCTGGATGTGTTTGATGCTTAGCAGATATTTCCCAAGAGAGTAAGGTCCTGTTAGAACTTCTAATTGGAATCATAGGGTTCACATATGTTTGTGTGTCATACTCTTTATAAGTTACTACATTTTACAGTGGGAAGTCTGGTTAAATTTAGCAAAGCTGAAAATCCAGCCAGGTGCCGCCTTGGTTTTCCCTAGAAACAAGGTTGATGATTTTACATAACACAAAATTCATAAAGTATATCGATGTTAAATCTGTATTGATCTGTCATATTCCAGGGAAATTGATTTTAACAGTAACTGATAAACCTTCAAAGTCAGACCTGTTGATAATCAATTGTCGAAACCATCTCAATTGATTGACAGATACAAGTGACTGAACTTTAAAAAAAATATATATTAATGTTAAATAGTGGAATTTGTGGTGAAAAACTACATTACTCGTGATGCTGATGCATGAAAATTACACCAATTACAGTCACAGAGAGACATAATCGAGTCTTCCTTCACTCTCAAAATTATTTTTTGTGTGTGTGTGTGTGTACATATATATATATATATATATATATATATATATATATATATATATATATACACACACACACACACACACACACACACACACACACACACACATATATATATATATATATATATAGATACAAATGCTACTGTTAAATTAATAGTTTTATATTTCACCATTGTTTTTAAATTGGATTAATGTCATTTGCAATGCTTCATGGGACGTGTTGTATTAGAACTGACATAAATGATTTACAGTAAATACATACACAATTAATATTTTAAAGACAATAGGCATAATTATGAAATCGTATTTAAAGATGTACTTAAATCCTACATAAATCATTCAAAAAGCACTTCAATTTAATATACATAAATGTATAAACTATAATACCTTTAATTACATGTAACATGCAATTAATTGTACGAAAACATGACATTCAGCTGCACTTTTAGAGTTTCCACAAGTACTCCTTGTAAAGCCTTCAGTGCAAGACTTCATTTTTGCCATTTTGGTATTGACAGTATCAAGTAGAACGGATGCAATAAAAATGAGAAGGATCAGGACAGTTCAGGCCAGAAAACGTGCAGTATTAAGACAATAGGGTCAGTTATGAATTCAAGTTCAGGTCTGACAGTGATAGTCAGTGTGAATGTGTACCATACACTTGAAGTAGGCCAGCGGTGAAGTGTGACGGTCGATGCACCTGCAGGACAGGCTGAAGTCTGAGCTTAACACACAATGACACTTTTCCAGCGCCATCTCATGACCTTCCTATCTTTGGCTTGCCATGCACCACTGAAGAAAGACACGGCTGGAGCCATTTTTAGAGCTCAGACTGGTGAATAATAGACGCTAGTGCATGTTCCCCTCCTCCATCTCTACCTGCACGCCATAGTGAATACCAAATACAGTGGTAGTTTACAATAGTACTCATTGCAGCTTCTTCTTATTGATGGAAAGAGATTGGGATAAAGTGCACTGCCATCTGTCTGTTAATTAAATGAGTCTGATTAATGATTGGTGCATAATGCAGACCAATGGCATGAGCTTCCAGCATTGCTCGGGTAGATCTCTGTTTCTGTATTCACGTGCAAGCTACAGTTGCTAGCCAACCCCTGATACAGGACAATAATATCCACCAGCTTCCAAAGGGGTTTTGGGAGTAGTTCTCCATTTCAGTTCATGAAATATTAACACTGCCACATCTGCTGGAATCCCGCCGTCTTACTCAGCTTATACGAGTGACAGCAGCGATGCAACGGCTGGAATGCAAAATAATGCCGTAAAATGCCTTATAATTAATCAGATCTCTACATATAGCTTTGGATAGCAAAGTATGTTGAATAAATGTTTGAAAGCAGCCGCACAGTAATTTCTATGAGACAATATGCCATTAAAACACATGTATATAACTTATATATATATATATATTTAATGTTTATATAAAATCTAAATAAATATTTCCTAGAATGACACCACAAACAATAAATATATATATATATGGTATTTATTTAAAAGAGTATAGCAAACCTGTTGATATTGTTGAAATTATTACTAACATTAATACTAATATTATATCAAACTGAATAGTGTTCTAGTGAGACAAAGCAATAATTATAACTGATAATAATTTAGCAATTAATTAAGAAATGGCTCAAAAACATCACCGAATTTATACAATTCAATTCTTTAACAAAAAAAAAAAAAATATGTCACTTCCAGGAAGATTGGCTTATAATTTGAAATATTAAATAGACAAAGAGGATAAAATGTAAGATTAGGGAAAGGAACGTTACACCCCTAAGTTTACGTAGTTATGAAATGTGATCGAATATAGCTCACTTTATGATTTCTGCCTTTAAAAAGTGAGTTAAATATTTAGGAGTATATTAAGACGATGACGGCATTTGACCCAGTTGCTTTGATCTATACTTTCTACTTTTCATTTTCTAGAAAATTATATTAATTTCTCAAACAACAACAAAAAAATTAATTAGTGCGCTACTACAAAGGCTAGTGGAGATGGAGCGCGCGCTCGCCCGCCCACATACAAACCACAACAAGGAGCACGAGGTCTCTCGCGCGCGCGCGGTTAAATGCATCGACTGCACTTTCTCACTCAGTTGAGTCTCATCAGAACAGCATCTTAATAGTTGGTGCCTATTTAGGAAATGTGCTCAAAAACCCAGTGTTTTGCATCCAGATGAGGAGTAATAGCTGCCAGGCTTGAGCACAAAGGACGGAGAGACTTTGAGCGTCCTCTCAGGATCTGCCTCCTCAGCTCTGGATCTCAGTGAGCCGCTTCAGCGCGGGACAGTATGGTTCAGAACCTGATTCTCATCTTTCTCCACAGGAGACTCAGTCAACGGCCGGCCGTTGAAGAGCTGGAGAGCAGAAATATTTTAAAACGTGAGTAATAGGCGAAAAAAAAAAATTATCAACATAAATCTAAATAATAAATGTACTGTATGTTTCAGAAATTGTTGATTCTTAGTAATAATTATCATAATGTTATTAATGAATATTGTTTATAGTATTGCAGAGTAATAATAAAACCTTTGCAACTTCATTGTAATAATTGTATTTGTTAAATAAATCATATTTTATTATTATTGTTGTATTGTATGTATATCAGTAATAATAATAGCAATACAATATATATATATATATATATATATATATATATATATATATATATATATATATATATATATATATATATATATAGGCCTAGTACAAATATATATTTTTTATATTTCATAAATATTTGTAAAAATAATATATTTTATTTATAATTAAAAATGAAAATATTACAATACTAAAAAGTCTTTTTTATATTAAAAAAAGTTATCATATTGCTAATCATCTTTAATCAGCACTTAATAATTAAACCAGTACTAACTGCTACTTCAATGTATTGATTATGGAAGGCATTTTCTGCCAAATTTAAATAAATAAATTAAATGATTAAAATGAAAATTAAAACCAGATTAACGATTTCATTACAGAAAACTGTACGCAAAATATGTGACAAAATTGAGAATTAAATTAAATGATTTCATTTTCACAGTTACATCCCTGTCAAATTGAAATATAAAATGCAATTGGTGATTTCACATTTGATTTTCAATACAGTCTCGAGGCAAGACTGCCAATATTAAAATGAAAAGCCAAACGTGAAAAATAAACTACAAATGCAGTTTTTACAAAACTCTTTATTAACGCTCACGCAATAATGGTGACACAATTCAAATTTAAATGTAAATTTTACTTTTCATTTTAACTCCTCTTTTATTTAAGTTTTCGTTTTCATTTTCAAAGACAACCTGCATGCAAATTATATGTTAATGAGTGGGTGTGGCTCAATTACGCTGTTTCGTGGAGGAGCTCAAATGGCGGTTATTGCCACTAGTGATGGGAAGTTCGGATCATTTTACCGACTCGGACTTTTGAGTCTCGTTCAGCAAAATGAACGAATCTTTTTTCGAGTCATTTCGTTCATTTCGTTCATTTTAGCAAAATGTTATTAAAATATTAAGTGCTACCTCCCCAACACATCTAGTACTTACGCAAACGTTGATCACACTACAAACAATACAAAAATAAAATGCTATGAGATAAAGAAAAAAATACTCATTCTTTACCTGGGTCTTCAGTCTGTGATTAGCTCATCTCACCTCTTATCTGACAAGAAGTCTTCGGGTTTAAGTCATTCCTTAATCACGTGACAGCCCCATACGCAAAACTAACGCGGTCTTGAGCCGGAAAGAGAATTGATTAGTTCATCTCATGAGTCTTTCGGGTCGAGTTTGACTCGTTCCTTAATCACGTGACAGCCCCATACGCGAAACCAATGCGGTCTCGAGCCGGAAAGAGAATTGATTAGTTCATCTCATGAGTCTTTCGGGTCTCGGGTCGAGTTTGACTCGTTCCTTAATCACGTGACAGCCCCATACGCAAAACTAACGCAGTCTTGAGCCGGAAAGAGAATTGATTAGTTCATCTCATGAGTCTTTCGGGTCGAGTTTGACTCGTTCCTTAATAACGTGACAGCCCCATGCGCTATTTCTGACATTTCTGTCACTGTGTTTTTGTTACTGTTTGTTGAGGATCTGTGGTTTGTTATTATTTTATAAATAAATAAAACCCTGTTATAAATAAAATTTTGATTAATTTGTCTTCTTGACTGTCTATCGGTAAATAAACACTAGGCTATATAATAATATAATAATCCAAGCTTACAATAAAAAGTATTTATAGACTAGTTCGTTCATTTTTAGTCCAATTTTGAGTTTGCTGGTATAATAATTGCTTTTCCTAGGCAGACTTGACATATTGGTGTAATATATGTATAAGAAGATTGCTAAAAAAAGGACATAATGACATACATTAAAAGCAAATAACATTTTGAATTTGAATTATTAATGTTAAAGACAAATGTTAAAGACATTAAGGTTATGATAACTTCAGCTTTAACAGTTTTAACCCAGCTCAGAGTGAGGAGTTTCAGATCCTGGTTCACTGCCAGTGCAGGGGCCATGTTTTGGGAAGACTTTGACGAGAGGGTAGCAAGCTTGAGGCCTTCTGCTACCTCTTCTAAGACCTCAGATGCTATGATGGCCAACCTTGCAGAGCCACTCTTACCCCGCACATCAGACCCTCTGGCCTGGTGGAGGAGATGTTCACCAGTATACACAAGCCTTTCTGAAGTCACAAAGACAAGACTTTGCATTGTGGCCACATCCGTGCCATCTGAATTTTTTTTTTCTAAAACTGGGCAGATTATCTCAGACAGAAGAACTCACAGACTCAGCCCATCCAAGGTCAGGGAGCTTGCTTTTTTTTATTTTTATAATGCAAACATGCCTTAAAGCAAGTCCTAAAAATATAGCCACAGTGTGTTATTTATTTTAAAGCTTATTTATTTTTATTTATTTAGAAAAAGACTAGCTTGTTGTGCAATATTTTTGTTGTTGTGATTTTAAAAGGTAATTTGTTATTGTTATAAGGCTCCATAGCTTTAGTATCTCTTAATTTTCATTTATTTTTTATTCAAATGGTTTAAAATTATTTTGGGAATAGCTTGTTGTGCAATATTTAGTTTTTCTTTTTTTGTATTGTACTTTCAAAGTTCATTTGTTAAGGTTATTAGACCCTGTGGCTTTATTATCTTTTAATTTTAATTTCATTTTTAATTATTTACATTTTTATTATTTTAATTTATTTTGGAATAGTTGTCCTCTTTGTTACAAAGCTTTTCTGTAATAAACAATAAACAACTATTCAAAAGTATGTACAGTGTTTTTAATGTTTATAAAGTGTCATATGTTACAAAAGTATGGTTTACACAGACAATCTGATTTAATAACTGCACAACTAAACAAAAACAAACAAACAGACAGAAAAAAGATCAACATTTTAAGCATAACCAACTCTTTATTTCCACATTCAGTGTTATGGAAAAGTACCACCATGACAGAAATTAAAAACAACAATTTGAAACCAGAAATGCATCACGTTACTGTAAGAGTAAATAATACTAATAATAAATAAGTACTATGCACCCATTTTGTAAAGAAAGTTGTAAATGAACTAATTACTCTAGCCAATGTTGTCACACAGTACAAAATAACGAAAAACCCGAAGAACCGAAAGATGAACTATTCAATTATCTGCATTCTTTTACTGTCAGTGTCTATGGTTTTAGCGTATGGGTCTGTCACGTGATTAAGGAATGACTCGACCCGAAGACTCGTGAGATGAACTAATCAATTCTCTTTCCGGCTCATATTGCATTGGGTTTAACGTATTGGGCTGTCACGTGATTGAGGAACGAGTCAAAAACCCGATAGACTCGAACTATGAACTAATCAATTCTCTTTCCGGCTCATGCTGCATTGGGTTTAACGTATTGGGCTGTCACGTGATTGAGGAACGAGTCAAAAACCCGATAGACTCGAACTATGAACTAATCAATTCTCTTTCCGGCTCAAGACTGCATTGACTGACAGGTGAATTACTACTACTAGAACAGAACCCATAGAATAATGCGCATGCGCGACTGAACGAATCACTCCCCGAGACGACTCGTTCTTCCCGAGTCACATTAAAGATTCGTTCAAAATGAACGAATCGTTCAAGAACGACACATCACTAATTGCCACTAGCAGGAGAATTAAACCAGCTAGCAAACATTTCGGATGATGATGACTTCATTTTGCTACGAGTTGAATCTATATTGGATACACTTGGACATTTTGCAGCCGTCACAAACTCCGATGTCGATCCTCGAGTTATAATAGTCTTAGTGAGGTTGTGCATTTTCCGGGGAGTCTCGTCGGCCAGTTTGGTAAAACTGGCAAAGATATTCACAGATTCGACTTTTCCGGATCAATAACTCGCGAGCAAAACGTTTTTGGTACACGAATTATGCCTATTTTTTCTCGTAGTGATGTAGTAAACGAGCTACAAGCGAGTTTGCCTGAAAACAAGCTTTCCTCCGCTCTGTACAAAATACGTTGATCTCAATGCGCTGGCGTATGAGAGACAAGTCCTAAGGGACCGTCTGCAAAGTGCGAAACGCGAAAAAGGTTACTAATAAAATACTCAACAACTTCACAGTAACACACTGTAGTGTCACCAAATTCAGTTCACACATCACTGCTCTCCTGCTGCTTATACTACAATGTTGGTTTTAAAAAGAGTTGCTTTTGCACAATTTTACGATTTTTTTAATTATGAAAACGTCAACAACGTTACTGTAACACACTGTACTTTCACCAAATTCAGTTCACACATCAATGCTCTCCTACTGGTTATACTACAACACTCATTTCGAAAGTATTTGCTTTTGCAAATTTTTTATGATTTTTTATTATTTAAAATAATTAATTACTTCACCTGTTATTGAACATAATAGTTAATAACTTTACTGTAACACACCGTACTTCCACCAAATTCAGTTCACACATCACTGCTCTACTGCTGTTTATACCACAACTTTGATTTTAAAAGGAATTACTTTCAGTGTTAATTTCGTTGACTAAATATTTTCGTCATTATTTTCGTCACGAATATATTTTTGCCGACGAAAACGAAACGAAAACTAAAATAGAAGGCACTGATGGAGACTAAAACTATGACTAAATTGATTGACATTATCGTCAACGAATAAAGGACGAGACGAAAATAGACTGTGACGAAAATCAAATCAGCAGACGGGAGAGATGCGAGGAATGAGCAAAAGAACCGGCAAAACAGAACAGACTGCATGAGAGAAGAGAACCAATCAGAGCCTGACTTATTGAGACGTGAAGCGAAGGTTTTCAGTTTTTATGAGCTCCCGGGAAGTCGGCATTCGAAGAGGTGATAGGGACTTTAACCATTCTGGCGTTGTATTGCGCCTGCGCGAATTTAACTGCTACTTTGTGACGTTCTAATTTAACGGTCTACTACGGGAGAACAGCTGATTTGCCGGAGTCGCTACAACGTGAGAGGTTAGGTAAATAAATGTTATGTTTTTAGACTTATTTACATCATACAATATTAAAAACTCCTCTTCTGACAAAAGATTGTCATTTAACGCCAAAAGCAATCCTTCTCTTGCTTTTTTAAATTATATATTTTTTGGGATCTCAATAAATGAATTAATGCTGCGTTGCGCTGTTCTGTTTTACCGTTGCTTAGTGACTTTTACGTTCTTGGCTACAGCGGTGTGACGGCAAACTTCCGGTCGCTGTAGCCGTTCCATTCGCAGCTGTTGCTTAAAGTCCCTACTGTCTAAAAGAGCGACAAAATGTCCACAGCTCACTTCACGTTTGACGACGAACAAAACAAAACAAAGTGTAAAGCACGCAGAGCGCTCATTCGTGGCAAGAACATAACCAATTTGAAAAGACATTTACAGACGAGCCACCCGGACATTTTCTCAAATGTAATTTCACAACGATGTTCTTTTGTTTATTGAGCTAAGCAAAATTGGAATAGTGCAGTGCGTAGATGTTGTAGCATTAAATATTACGAACTGAAAAGTACTGTAAAATAGCCCCTTCTTCAAGTTAGATGAGAGCACAATACTAATACGTAATATCATGATAAATACATTTGATTAATACTAATGTTTAGTATATTTTATAATGTTCTACTTGTTGACAATATCACAAATATTTCTATATTAGTCATGTGAAACATGAATGTTCACATCCTATCATTATACATACAAATCTAGCAATATTGTAGTATTTAAAACATACAATATTGCTAGACAAATGAATACCTTATAAAATCTTGTTACTTTTTTTATCCACCCAACTTATTAAATATTTACTTTAAATGTATGCACTTATTGTTCAGCTCAGCTGTAAGCTTTAAGGTCCTGGACCTAACATTATTTTTCTTTTATTGATGGTCAATTGGCAGCTAGTTATTGTTTACATTATCATGACAGTGTTTGTTGCTGCATAAAAGCTTTTGAATCAAAATAAAGACACAGTTGTGTTGAAATAAAGTTGAATTTGTGTTTTATATATTTTGGTTAAGTTTTTTCCTATACCAGCTGTAAAAAATTGTCTAGTAAATCTGTTATTGATTTTAGTCTTATTTTAGTCGACTAAAATACCAAGCAATTTTAGTCGACTAAAATAAGACTAAAATTAAAACAAATCAGATGACTAAAACTTGACTAAAACTAAAAAGAATTATAGTCAAAAGACTAAGACTAAAACTAAATTAAAATTTCGTGTCAAAATTAACACTGATTACTTTGGCAGACTTTTGATGAATTTTTTTTAATTATGAACAATAGTTAATAAATGTACTGTAACACACTGTACTTCCACCAAATTCAGTTCACACATAATGGTTCTCCTACTGGTTATGCTACAACTTTAATTTTGAAAGTAATTGCGTTGGCACATTTTTATGATTTTTATTATGGAAAATAGTTAATAAAGTCACCATTATTGAACATAATAGTTAATAACTTTACTGTAACCCACTGAATTTCAACCAAATTCAGTTCACACATCACTGCTCTCCTGCTGGTTATACTACAACTTTCATTTTGAATGTAATTGCTTTGGCACATTTTTTATGATTTTTTATGCAAAACAGTTAATAAATTTACTGTAACACACTGTACTTTCACCAAATTCAGTTCACACATTACGGCTCTCCTGCTGGTTATACTACAGCACTTGTTTTGAATATAAAAAACACTAATTAAAGTTTGATGAATATACAGTGCAGGAAAGTTATTAATTATTTTTAATAATTAAAAAAATCATAAAAAAATTTGTCAAAGCAATAATTTTCAATTTGAGTGTTGTAGTATAACCAGCAGGAGAGCAGTGATGTGTGATCTGATTTTAAAGAATGTACAGTGTGTTACAGTAAAGTTATTTACCTTTTTCTTAATAAAAAGTAATAACAAATGTGCCAAAGCAATTACTTTCAAAATGAAAGTTGTAGTATAAACAGCCGGAGAGCAGTGATGTGTGAACTGAATTTGATGAATGTACAGTGTGTTACATTAAAGTTATTAACTATTATGTCCAATAATGGTGAATTTATTAACTATTTTTTATAATAAAAAAGCATGAAAATTGTGCCAAAGCAATTACTTTCAAAATGAAAGTTGTAGTATAACCAGCAGGAGAGCAGTGATGTGTGAACTGAATCAGATGAATGTACAGTGTGTTACATTAAAGTTATTAACTATTATGTTCCATAACGGTGAAGTTATTATTTTTCATAATACAAAATGTGCAACATCATTTAATTTCAAAATGATTGTTGAAGAATAACCAGCAGGAGACCAGTGATGTATGAACTGAATTTGGTGAAAGTAGTGTGTTATAGTAAAGTTATTAACTGTTTTTCATAATAAAAAAAAATCATATAAATGGTGCAAAAGCAACTATTTTCAATATAAGTGTTGTAGTATAACCAGTAGGAGAGCAGTGATGTGTGAACTGAATTTGGTGAAAGTACAGTGTGTTACAGTAACTTTATTGACGTTTTCATAATAAAAAAAAATCGTAAAATTGTGCAAAAGCAACTATTTTTAAAACCAACATTGTAGTATAAGCAGCAGGAGAGCAGTGATGTGTGAACTGAATTTGGTGACACTACAGTGTGTTACTGTGAAGTTATTGAGTATTTTATTAGTAACCTTTTTCGCGTTTCGCACTTTGCAGACGGTCCCTTAGGACTTGTCTCTCATACGCCAGCGCATTGAGATCAACGTATTTTGTACAGAGCGGAAGAAAGCTTGTTTCAGGCAAACTCGCTTGTAGTTCGTTTACTACATCACTACGAGTAAAAAGAGGCATAATTCGTGTACCAAAAACGTTTTGCTCGCGAGTTATTGATCCGGAAAAGTCGAATCTGTGAATATCTTGCCAATTTTACCAAACTGGCCGACGAGACTCCCCGGAAAATGCACAACCTCACTAAAGGCGGTCGCACACCGGACGAGACGCGCCGCGTCGCGTCGCGCCACATGTAGGACAACTCGAGGTATCGCACACTGGACGCGCACATTCTAAAAATGCGTGAGCTCAATTTCGCAGCAAGATGGGAGAGTTTTAACTTCATCTATTATTTTAATTTTAAATATATGATTTTAATTGATAAAAGCTGAGTTTTTAACGTTAATTAATGAAAATAATCTGTGTTATTATAATAAGTCTGTTATTGTTTTGTTGTATCTGTTGTCTAGGCAACTGTGCTGCTGAAAACGTAACCAAACACTTTGTAATGTTTTATTTGAATGAAACAAGTGTGCTGTACTTTAATTTCAGTTTCAGTTTATAACATTTGGGTTTTTTAATATAAAACTATGCGGATGGCGCTCTGTGGCGCGGCAGAAATTTGAACAGCGTTCTGATGAGTCGTAGCTGGGCGCCGCGGACAGACGCCGAATGGCGCCGCCGGTGTGTGTACTCACATAGAGAATAATGTGTTCGAATTTTAAAGACGTGGCGCGACGCGACGCGGCGCTGCGCTTCTCGTCCGGTGTGCGACCCCCTGAAGACTATTATAAAGGGGGTCGCACACCGGACGAGAAGCGCAGCGCCGCGTCGCGTCGCGCCACGTCTTTAAAATTCGAACACATTATTCTCTATGTGAGTACACACACCGGCGGCGCCATTCGGCGTCTGTCCGCGGCGCCCAGCTACAACTCAGAACGCTGTTCAAATTTCTGCCGCGCCACAGAGCGCCATCCGCATAGTTTTATATTAAAAAACCCAGATGTTATAAACTGAAACTGAAATTAAAGTACAGCACACTTGTTTCATTCAAATAAAACATTACAAAGTGTTTGGTTAAGTTTTCAGCAGCACAGTTGCCTAGACAACAGATACAACAAAACAATAACAGACTTATTATATTAACACAGATTCTTTTCATTAATTAACGTTAAAAACTCAGCTTTTATCAATTAAAATCATATATTTAAAATTAAAATAATAGATGAAGTTAAAACTCTCCCATCTTGCTGCGAAATTGAGCTCACGCATATAGAATGTACGCGTCCAGTGTGCGATACCTCGAGTTGTCCTACATGTGGCGCGACGCGACGCGGCGCGTCTCGTCCGGTGTGCGACCGCCTTAACTCGAGGATCGACATCGGAGTTTGTGACGGCTGCAAAATGTCCAAGTGTATCCAATATAGATTCAACTCGTAGCAAAATGAAGTCATCATCATCCGAAATGTTTGCTAGCTGGTTTAATTCTCCTGCTAGTGGCAATAACCGCCATTTGAGCTCCTCCACGAAACAGCGTAATTGAGCCACACCCACTCATTAACATATAATTTGCATGCAGGTTGTCTTTGAAAATGAAAACGAAAACTTAAATAAAAGAGGAGTTAAAATGAAAAGTAAAATTTACATTTAAATTTGAATTGTGTCACCATTATTGCGTGAGCGTTAATAAAGAGTTTTGTAAAAACTGCATTTGTAGTTTATTTTTCACGTTTGGCTTTTCATTTTAATATTGGCAGTCTTGCCTCGAGACTGTATTAAAAATCAAATGTGAAATCACCAATTGCATTTTATATTTCAATTTGACAGGGATGTAACTGTGAAAATGAAATCATTTAATTTAATTCTCAATTTTGTCACATATTTTGCGTACAGTTTTCTGTAATGAAATCGTTAATCTGGTTTTAATTTTCATTTTAATCATTTAATTAATTTATTTAAATTTGGCAGAAAATGCCTTCCATAATTGATGTATATTTTTGGTAAATATAAGTAATGTTTTTAGATTTTATATGGCTATCAATAATAACTAATAACATGGATAAACATTAAATTATTAAGTAAATATGAATATAGTTTTTGATATTGCACAGTAATAATATCACTGTTGCAACTTCTTTGTAATAACATCTACATCTGTTAAATATATATATATATATATATATATATATATATATATATATATATATATATATATATATATATATATATATATAAACTATATAATTTAAATACCAACTACAACGTTTTTTTATCATATATTTAATCAGCACTTTAATTAAATCAGATATTTAATCTTCAAATTTTTGGATGCATATCAATAATAATAAAAATAACAATAATAATAATAATTAAAATAGTAAATAAGGTTTTTGGTGCTTGTTAAGGTGAAAATTTAATCTTTACGTCAGACAAAATACTTAAATGTGCCAACATGCTTTTTGAGGTCTTCCATTGCTTTGTAGTCCACAGAATCTCTACAGACTACTATCAAAGTAGATTAAAGTAATCTTTCTGTAAGATATGATGCATTGCTCAAGCAGGTATGTTGAATGACCCTGCGACCGCGCTCTTGATTAGATCACCCTCTCTGAGTGTCTCTTTCAGAGAGGAATGATCAGACGGAGCAGGAGGAAAGAAGAGAGATCAAACAGAGATTGAACAGAAAGGTAAACAGCCTCTCTCACATGAACCTCATGTTCAAATCCCTTGCAGCATGCTTTATTTTTCCGGCTTATTTATTGCTACTTGCCGTAAACCATTGTAAAACATTGTGGCGCTAAATAAAGATGCATCAGTCAAGGACATGCATTGGTTTTCAGAGGGGTAAAGCAATTTTGTGGACCAATAATGTTCAGAATTAGTTGCATCAGATTGAGAGAACCTCCATTAAAGTGTTCGGACCATAGAGTTTGATGAGAAGAAAAGAGGTGATTTTACTGACATGCCAGAAATGACTTGAGATCTGTAAGCAAATTTATTTATTTTTTAATGTGAACATGTGAACTTATACATTTATTTAAACATCCCCATGTGTGCACACTACTACACCTCTGTGTGATGGTAAATGACTCAAGAGTTTTGTTTCCGTTCTGTGCTCATCATCCGCTATTTCCACCACTTAACCAAGCCACTCTTCTTTAAAACATGATGACATTTTATTTCCCATGTCATTACATTTGGGTTGGCTCTCGTGTTGAGTTGTTTCGTCCGCAACCATTAAAGGTACAGGTTGTAGGACCTGCCAGGAGAGGGCACACTATCAAAACAATAATAATTGCGTGGTTTGATGACACTAAGAAGGAGCGTGGAATGATGGGATGTGTTGTCTTCTATCCAACCGCTGACGGCCATCAATCAGACAGAAAGATAAATCATGGATTTAATGCGAATTCAACGATTTGCGCGAGTAGATTAAATACAAAGTCTATGCAAAGACGCGATCAGACGTTGGATCAGACGCGTCCTCACACAGGCATAGAGATGTGATGCCCCGCGTTTGGCGTGTATGCCCCATAATACGTAATAATAGCATACGTTTTCTATATAGATAAGAATCAAAACAACTCACCTGTCGAGTAAAACACAAGCGAGATCGGCATCTCTTTCTAGTTGAAGTTTGTTGCGAAGCTACTTCCGCATTTGTCCACGACACTGTTGTCATGTGGTTTCTACGTCAGTAAAGGCGGTAACAAAGGGTCACTAACGTCATTGACAGGCGACTGCACTGCCCCTTGCCACTGTTTATAATGGAAATTCTCTCATGATTTACAAGTAGTTGAAAACATTAGAGATATTGTTAATAATCAGCTGGAAAAAATATATAACACTAGCCTAGTGTTTTTGGGATATTTTACTGCAAATATCTTACAAATTGTACTTTTAAAGTATTCAGTTTTTAGTGTGACTCATTTTGCACACATAATTTTCTGTCCATGAAACCTGTAAACCACATTCACCGGTTCTAACTCTATAATGGTTTGCCTGAGGATTGCAAGTATTACCCATTTACTTGAATCAAATTAAATGGGTTTCACAACTTAAAACAAAGTTTTGTGTGTGTGTGTGCTTGCACAGGGTGTGTGTGATGCGTCAAGTGCAGTAGTCTGAAATAAATTCGGGACTGTGAGGAGTTGCGCCCCACAGTCCACTATCAGCATAGTAAAGCCAACCATGGAGCACATAGACTTCCCAAATCCTATACTATACGGGACCTTAAACCCTGGGATTGTCCCGGGGAGGGTCCTGTCGGACTACATCACCCCATCCAATGCAATCATGCGCTGTCGGAAACCAGTTGTTATGGGAACCTTCAACGCATGCACAGCGAGAGAAGAAGCGAGGTTGATAGAACTTGCACATTGTGCAGAGGAACGGGGAGTGGAGATCCTGTGGGACCAAGAACATAGGAGAGTGCACACTGATGACCTAATACTGTACCGCAGAGTGGAGAGATGCACGTTTATTTCCACATCAGCATGGAGGAACGATGCTCAAGCCGCAACAGGCGGTGTAGGGTTAATGCTGGGCCCACGGGCACATAAGGCTCTACGTCGGGTTTACCACCACACCGACAGGATCATGTGTGCAGAGTTCTCGGGTAACCCAGTAACAACAGTCATAGTCGTGTACTCACCCACCAACGTGGCGCCATCTGACGAGGTGAAGTTCTTTGAGGACCTTGTAAGAGCGGTCCTGGCAATTCTTGGGGACTTCAATGTGAGGCTTGGACCAGAGGACGTACCCTTCCCCTACCACGACTCTACCAACCGCAATGGCACCTACCTCACTGCCTTCCTCACAGAGCACGAGTTACTGGCGGCAAATACCATCTTCCGGAAGAGAACAGGAAAGAGGTGGACCTTCCGGGACCGAGCCTCAGGAACGCTACGGCAGCTAGATTACATCCTAGTGAGGAAGAAGTGGAGGAACTCCATTATGAATGCTGAGCCATACAGCACTTTTAGTTCTGTGGGCTCAGACCACCACGTGGTCTCAATGAGAGTCCGCCTGAGCCTCAGGGTTCCCAAACCAAGTCCCAAAATACGGTATAACTGGAAAGCTTTCTCAAGTGACCCTGGCCTTCTAACCAGATACACAGAGGAGGTGAGGAGACGATTCCAGCAGCTGGACAGGGGAGCGGAGGCAAGCGACGAATACAGGAGATTCGTCACAGTAAACAAGGAGGCGACTAGACTGTGCGTGCCTAAGATGGAGAAAGTCAGAACCTCCCTGCGATCAAAACATCCAGAGGTCATAGCAGCACGTGGGATGGTGGAGGAAGCCCGCCTCAACTTTGAGCGGGAACCAACTGTGGAGAGGCACAGCAAGCTGAACGAAGCCAAACAGTTTCTTTTCAGAACCTATGATGCCATCAAAGGGGAAGAACTGATGGAAAGAGTGCGGAGGGTGCAGGCGGCGCAAGGGGAACAGCAGTATGGGGAGGCCTGAAGGGTCATCAATGAAATGACGGGGCGGCAGAGGACTAAGGAGGGACAGGTGAAGGGACACAGCCCGGAGGAGAGGGTGATGACCTGGTCAAGCCACTTCAAAAGGCTGCTGGGGTAAACAACAGACGCAGCTGAGGAAGAGGAAATACCATCAGACCTCCCAAACCTGAACATCAACGATGGTCCCTTCACACTCTGTGAGCTCGTCAGGGCAAAAGCCACAGTAAGAGTGGGAAAAAGTGCTGGTCCGGATGGCATACCCCCAGAGGTGCTGAAGAACTGTGACTTTGATGACATCATTCTAGAGTTCTGCAACCTTGCTCTGCTGCACAATCGGCTGCCTGATATGTGGTCTCTATCAAACATCGTGCCTGTGCCCAAATCCGGAGACCTCTCGAAGCCGGACAACTACCGAGGCATCAGCCTGACCTGTAGTATTGCGAAAATCTACAACCGCATGATTCTTAACAGGGTCCGGCAAGCAATCGACTCTCACCTGAGAGTAAATCAGAACGGCTTTCGAGAAGGGCGAACTGCTACAGCCCAGATCTTGGCACTCAGAAGATTGATAGAGGAGGTGAGGAAGGACAACCTGACTGCAGTCCTATGTTTCATAGACTTCAAAAAGGCATTTGATTCGATTCACCGAGGTACGATGGTGAAGATCCTGAAGGCATACAGAATTCCTCCGAACCTACTCCGGGCAATAGAGTCCATGTACTCAGGAACAAGGGCCAGGGTGGTGACCCCAGATGGCAACAGCAAGGAGTTTGACATCCTGGCTGGAGTTATGCAAGGGGACACACTAGCCCCCTTCCTCTTTATCATAGTCCTTGATTATGCGCTCAAGAAGGCAATCAGTGGGCGAGAGCAGGAACTTGGCTTCACGCTGACACCAAGGAAGTCAAGCCGACACCCGGCAGTAGTCTTGACAGACCCTGACTATGCAGATGACATCAGTCTGCTCTCCGACAACATGGAACAAGCACAGGAACTACTACACAGGGTAGAGCTAGAGTGCAACAAGGTTGGCCTTAGGATAAATGCAAATAAAACTGAGGTCATGACCTACAACGTTCCACCAGAATATCAACCTCTGATAACAGCAGGAGACACTGTGCTGAAAGAAGTTGAGGACTTCAAATACCTGGGCGCATGGGTCAACTCAACTGAGCAAGATCTAAAAGTGAGGAAGGCACTTGCATGGAGGGCCCTGAACGGCATGAATAGTGTATGGAACTCCAACCTTTCCCGCCAAATCAAGCTCAGCTTCTTCTACGCGACTGTACGGACTGAGTCCGTTCTCCTCTATGGCAGTGAATGCTGGACCCTGAATACAACCTTAGAGAAGTCCCTGGACCGATGCTACACCAGGATGCTGCGTGCAGTGCTTAACATCAGCAAGAGTGAGCATGTAACCAACAAAATCCTGTATGAGGGAGTACCAAGAGTGAGCAATAAGATTAGTGTGAGGAGAATGAGACTTGCAGGACATTGCCGAAGGCATCGAGAGCTGCCAGCCAGCAAGCTGGTGCTATGGGAACCAATACATGGCCATCGGTCAAGAGGACGTCCCACGCTAACTTACGTGGACATACTCAAGAGGGATGCAGGAGCCCAGAGCACCAATGAACTGGCCAGATGCATGGAGAATCGGGATGACTGGAGGCAACGATGGAAGGCTCGTCTGAGGACGACCTAGATGATGTATCCATCCTGTGCGCCGCTTATTGTTTCTTCTGCACGGTCACGATATAAGACACTTACCATTACCATTTATCTAGCATGACTTTATTATTTGACCAGTTTATTTTATCTTAAAATTGCAAAATAATATGTTGTATAAAGTAAAACATGGATCTTGAGTGAATCTGAATGCATTCAATTATTATTATCATTACAGGTGCTGGTCATATAATTAGAATGTCATCAAGAAGTTGATTTATTTCACTAATTCCATTCAAAAAGTGAAACAGACTGATATATTTCAAATGTTTATTTCTTTTAATTTTAATGATTAGAACTGACAACTAATGAAAATCCAAAATTCAGTTCTCAGAAATTTGAATATTAATAAGGATCTTGACCAACTGAAAAGTATGAACATAAAAAGTATGAGCATGTACAGCACTCAATACTTAGTTGAGGGTCCTTTTGCCTGAATTACTGCAGCAATGCGGCGTGGCATGGAGTCGATCAGTCTGTGGCAATGTTCAGGTGTTATGAGAGCCCAGGTTGCTCTGATAGTAGCCTTCAGCTCTTCTTCATTGTTGGGTCTGGCATATCGCATCTTCTTCCTCACAATACCCCATAGATTTTCTATGAGGTTAAGGTCAGGCAAGTTTGCTGGCCAATTAAGAACAGGGATACCATGGTCCTTAAACCAGGCACTGGTAGCTTTAGCACTGTGTGCAGGTGCCAAGTCCTGTTGGGAAACGAAATCTGCATCTCCATAAAGATGGTCAGCAGCAGGCAGCATGAAGTGCTCTTAAACTTCATGGTATACGTCTGCGTTGACCTTGGACCTCAGAAAACACAGTGGACCAACACCAGCAGATGACATGGCAATGCAAACCATCACTGACTGTGGAAACTTTACACTGGACCTCAAGCAACGTGGATTGTTTGCCTCTCCTCTCTTCCTCCAGACTCTGGGACCCTGATTTCCAAAGGAAATGTAAAATTTACTTTCATCAGAGAACATAACTTTGGACCACTCAGCAGCAGTCCAGTCTTTTTTGAAGCGAGACACTTCTGACGCTGTCTGTTGTTCAAGAGTGGCTTGACACAAGGAATGCGAGAGCTGAAACCCATGTCTGGCATACGTCTGTGTGTAGTGGTTCTTGAAGCACTGAATCCAGCTGCAGTCCACTCTTTGTGAATCTCCCCCACATTTTTGAATGGGTTTTGTTTCACAATCCTCTCCAGGGTGCGGTTATCCCTATTGCTTGTACACTTTTTTTCTACCACATCTTTTCCTTCCCTTCGCCTCTCTATTAATGTGCTTGGACACAGAGCTCTGTGAACAGCCAGCCTCTTTTGCAATGACCTTTTTGTGTCTTGTCCTCCTTATGCAAGGTGTCAATGGTCGTCTTTTGGACAATTGTCAAGTCAGAAGTCTTCCCCATGATTGTGTAGCCTGCAGAACTAGACCGAGAGACCATTTAAAGGCCATTTAAAGGTGTTTTGAGTTAATTAACTGATTAGAGTGTGGCACCAGGTGTCTTCAATATTGAACCTTTTCACAATATAAACATTTTCTGAGATACTGAATTTGGGATTTTCCACAGTTGTCAGTTATAATCATCAAAATTAAAATAAACATTTGAAATATATCAGTCTGTTTGTAATGAATGAATATAATATACAAGTTTCACCTTTTGAATGGAATTAGTGAAATTAATCAACTTTTTGATGATATTCTAATTATATGACCAGCACCTGTATTATATTTTCAAGCCATATTGATTTTTTTTTTCCTGTGTCCAATTAACTACAGACAAAATGACACATAATTGTTGATATTATTATTAGTTGATGATGATTGAACCTTGGGACATGGTTGTCATAAAAACCACCAAGTTTGTACAAAATTGTGGGATATACTAGATGTAAAACATGATAGTTCAAATTTCTTACAAACCTCTAGGGCCATGTGTCAAACGGGAAAACAGAGTTTCGTTCTGATCGGCCTCTGTTATCTTGTGTAATAGGTGCTCATTTTAAAGTTTTTTTCTTCTCCAATTTTTGTCATTTGTCCAAAGATTGAGTTCATTCATATTTGTTCTGAGCTTGGTGAAATAGCTTCAATTCAAGTGTAATAGCCGTTTTAATAAAAGTGGCTCCACTCACTTTGAACTTTTTGTGTGCTGTTCCGACCAACAATGGAACTTCAGCTTGGCTTCTGAGACTTGAGGTTTGGTTCTGATTGGGCAAAAAACCTAGGACTTTTTTGCTAAATTATTTTTGCTAAATTCTCATGATGGAAATGAAATCAAAGACTTACTTTTTGTTTGGTTTGAGCCAAGGATTCGAATGATATAAAACACTTGAGTCTACGACAGGTGTAGGAATAATTGTTTTTATTTTTTTTCCAAAATCATCAATTTACCTCAAATTAGAGGCGTGACATATAGAGTAAAATGAATATAATTTTTTTTATTATTATTGCTATATTTTTTACCACATTTTTCAGTTTGCTATAATTACACGGTGTTGTTATTTTTTTGTTAATAATGATGCTAAAAACAAAAATAATAATAAAACAATAGAACAACAACAACAATAACAATTATTGTAGTCATATCCTTTTTTGGCATACTTTTCCAGTGTATATTAATTTCATTGGTCAATAGTGATTTCAGTCCCTGGAGAAAATGCAACATGGACAATTTTTTTTATATTCATTTTTTTATGCTGGCCTATTAACAACATTTTTTTTTTTTTTATTTCACAGCTCAACCAGAGGCCAACAGTAGATGAACTAAGAGAAAGAAAGATTCTGATCCGCTTCAGTGACTACGTGGAGGTGGCCAAAGCCCAGGACTATGACAGGAGAGCTGACAAACCCTGGACAAGACTGTCTGCAGCTGACAAGGTATGAGACAAAGACAGGGCTCTTACACCTTTACCCTCTGCCAGTAGGGGGCGCTTTTGGAGCAGCAGATATATATCGGTTTCCCTGGTAACAACTGTACACAAAGCTGCCATAAATGCTGCTGATTAGTAGAATACATTAAGGAATGTTTAAAAACTAAAGTGTATGTGGGGAAATTACACGAATGGTACATTCTTCAGATTGTTTATTTTAGTATCATGAAAAACTACTTCATTCATTGGGCACATGCAATGAACAATGAAGTGTACGAATGCGTTTTCAGCATTAGTACTTGATCATCTGCTTGCCCCTCTGTTCCATCATAGGGTGCACATCAAAAAAGACTGGTAGATCACACTACAGCCACACATGCAGACTCCAGTGCATTTTTTATTTAAATGTTTTATGAAAAAGTAAAAAATTATTTCTCATTTTATCATATCTAAAAAGTTAACTATTTAGTAAAATAGCAAATTATTATGAAACCAATGCAACTTTATAAAAAAAACCAAGCACTTTTCAGACCTTGAAAACACTACATTAAAATTCAAGCATTTTCTAGGATTTCAAGCACCCATTCGAACCCTGAAAAGAGCTGATGTCAGCAAATCTTTGCTATCCAATTTGTGTCAGTAGTCTTCCTGCTCTCGGACTCGGTTGACTAATTATGGGGCGCGCACATTTACAGGAGGATGCGCTTAAGTGGCTTTTATTTGCGATTCCACAGGCAGCCATCCGTAAAGAGCTAAACGAGTTCAAAAGTACTGAGATGGAGGTCCATGCTTCAAGCAAACACTTAACAAGGTCAGTATCCATGTACAGGACTCACAGATGTGCCTGCACTATTTTTAGATCCAAAAAATCCAAACAGCCTGGTCAAAAAAGACAGGGACACAAATGTGTTTGCATTTAAAAAGCATATGTGTCACCTTGACATGAGTGGTTTTGGATAACAGGTCCCTCTCGATATAATCATGACATTAGAGGCCATTAGAGCTCTTATGCAAGATCTTACTAAAAATAACTGATTGATGCAACAGCCTTGTCCTATTCATAACGTGGTTGTGATTGCGAAAGTCACCTTTGTTGATTTCTTTCCTCTCCATCAGGTTTCACAGGCCCTAAGAGGTGGTTTTCTTCTGTGAAGAAAATGCTGAAAGCGGCGTTCATGATAAAATCCTGGAGGTGCCTCTTCCAGAGCCGTGGCTTCATTCATGGGATTCACTTATTCTTCCAGCGCCCTGGGGACGAGTGGTGGCCGAGAGGCTGCGTCTCCACCGCAGACGGCCACTGGAGAAACCTGAAGAACAGCTGCAGATATATTTAACCTGAGGCTGACAGAGTGTAGCAGCAGCGGACTTTTTGATATTTTTAGAACTGGGCTGCATTTCAATGACCCCTAAGAAAAGATGAATCAGGTCTGGGTAAATGTTTGGGTACATGTAACCAGCTCTACTCTGAAAAGAAAGTAAAAAAAAAAAGACTTGAGTGTTAATAAGCCTGCTATAAATGAATTTCATATTTACTGTACAAAAGTCAGTTTGAACAGGGTTGTTCATTTCATCACTTGAAAAAAAAAACAAAAAAACCTTTATAAGCACTACTTGTCTTCAAAATACAATTTTGGAAATACTTCTGAGTTGTTTTTTATATACACACTACAGTTCAAAAGTTTCTCTCCAAGGCTGCATTTATCGAAATTAAAAATCAGTCATATATAAAAGCTGAATTTTCAGCCTGTTTTTGTGAAAAATCAATCATAAAAAAATAGCATTTATTTGAAATAAAAATATGTATTATAAATTACATTATAAATGTCTTTACTGTTACATTTGATCAATTCTATGCGTTCTTCTTTTCTAAAATAAATAAATAAATGAAAAAACCTGACCCCAAACTTATGAACAATAGATAACTGCAGAGAATCTGTCTCAACTATGAAACAATAAGTAAATGGTGTAAGCAAAGACAAAAAACCTGAATTCAGTCCTGCAGAATTTTGTGACTTTATGTACAAAATATCTGTTCCATTCGGCCTCTCACCATTTCTTTGAAGAAACGCTCCTGAACTGACTTCATGTTCTTCTTCATTAAAGACGTCTGCAACAGAGCAAAAAGGTCTCTATTCTAGACAATCAAAGGTTAAAATGGCTTGAAGTGTAAACATAACCAAATACAACTATTGAACCATGCTGGAGCACACTCAAAAAAGGTTCAATTCCTCACCTCCACAAAGAAGATTTGTTTCTCATATTATAGACTTTCACACATGTCAGTCTGAATGGTGCTTTTTAACTGCTGTAATCTGAGACAAAACAACAAGACTGAGAAAGACAAGCGCTTACATTACAAATCCTTTGTAAACAGAACTATTCAAAGCAAACAATCAGTTACTTTGTTTGAATCTAGAGAGATAGATACATTCTCTGAAACATGACTTACAATGCCCTTTTTTTTAAAGCTCCGAAGAAATCAAAAGATTCTTTGCATAATATCATTACAGGGTGAAGAAATAACCAGGATTGCATAAACCTTTCTGTTTTTCCCCTTGTTAGATCTTGTTAGGTTGGCAGGAAAATCCTGTTTGTTACTACAACCCAGCGCAACCCATGGATTGTTTTATAGTCATAAACAGGTCGTGATTACATATTATGCGAACAGAGCAGTTATCAAGGGAAGATAAGTTTACAATTACATTTGAGCTGGGAAATCTATGGCATTCATCTCATGTTTGTGCAGCAGCTTATATATTTTCACCTCTTGTTTCCTTTCTCCTGATAAGCGTCTACTTTTTGCTATTTCATGCACTAGGACTTGTTTAACTTTCTCCAGCCTCTAAATACTCGACAAAATACTCGACAAAAGGGCTAAGTATCAGACCTGTTATAGGGTGGAAACATGACCTCTTCTGAGTCAAGGGTCATGCCTGACCTGTGCTGGTGTACTTGGACACTGACAGAGTATGTAGAGTAGAGTATTTAGAGCATCCTGGGTCAGGTCAGGTCCTTGTCTGCCTCCACACTGGTATGCCTGTAACTGGACCTTGTACAAGATGACAGTGTCTCCACTTCCTCAGCTAGAGGGAACACACACACACACGCATGAGTCACTCGTCAGGACATTCAAGCTCAATAGTTTGAGTGAACTTAGAGGTAAAGGACAGCTAAGCATCCGAATCATTAAATGTTTTATATTTACATTAAAGTAAAAAAAAAAAAAAATTGGTCAGTGGATTTTGGTTTAAGACACACTTTCTATTCAGCTAGAATGCATGAAACTTTTCAAAAGTGACATAATTGTTAAATGCAAAAAAGCTCTATTAATCAAAGTAGGCTATCCTGAAAAAAAAGATGTATCATGGTTTTCACAAAAATATTAAAAAGCACAACTGTTTTCAACATTGATAAGAATAAGATTTTTTTTAAGTTTTTTTCCTTCTGTTTTTCATGCAGACCCTGAAACTTTTGAACATTAAACATTACTTGTGTACATTAATCAACAGTGTGTTCTTAGCTTTATTTTTGTGCACAGAAACACTTTCTCTCTCATCATTACTTGATATTATTGTTTCCTTGGCCCTTTTATTCAGGCCTTTTGGTAACTTCTCTTTGTTCTCCTGTTCTCTGTGACTATGTCCTTCTCTTCTTCCTCTGAGCTGCTCTGATCCTTCATCAGCAGTTTAATACTGGAGCCTGAGGCACAGCAACACCATATCAATCACAGAATCACATGCAATCTAGTTTCTTAATCAGGAAATGGAGAAAAAAAGATTTTCCCATCAGAATCAACAATATCGAGTCAGGATTAGGATTCATTTGTGTCTGAGAAAGTTAATGAGATGCACATTCAGTTAAACTAAACTTAAAATCTAAATATTCAGTAATGTGCTATATGTTATATAGAGACTTGCCTTATATACGATAAAAAAGCATCAAATGATAAATCACATTTCTCTAAATTGTGCTGCATCATGCTTAGTTGCTCCGCCCAGAGTGAAATCTCATTGGTCTACAATCTAGCTTTACATGGATGTATATCAAATATGTTCTGAATGGCTGGTATTACCACAAGGGATTTTTTTTGTAAGCTGGTACCCTCGCACCATGCCTAGCTGATGCATAAATGTGAACTTTAGCCTAAGAGTGAACTGGACTCAGCTCAACCTGCAGGCGTGGGACAGAGGACAAGGGCGGACTTATAAACTTGCTGATCTTTAGATCAGAGAGGTAATGACAAAGACAAAGATGTATCTACAAGAAAGTAGAATGTACAAGCAGTTGCTTTTGCTAAATGAACACATCAGTAATTCTCTCAAGGCACAATATTATTAGTACATTCAGTGGCCCCTAAAAGTATCTGGACACTTAAGCCACACTTAAAATGACAGAATGTATTGTATTTCAACATAAAATATAAAACCATGTCGGTTGTCAAAGACGGAACGATAAAACAAATAAATTAAGTGTGATTCAGTGCCAGTAATTAACACAATTATTAATGCCCCCTGACATATACATATACATTTTGCAAATAAACATTTTAATTGACAGCCATACATTTATAAAAAAAAATACAAATAACTAATTTAATGCTGTTTAATTCTTACATCTCATCTTCTCAACAGAGGGATCTCGCAGTCCAAGATTCCTGGTCTGCTGGGCGACTCCTGAGCAGATGACGACTTCTTCACTGGAAGATGATCTGGACTAGACTTCTTCTTGCCTTTATCATTCCTCTGATCTCGCAGAATCTTCGCCTTTTTCTGTACATTCTTCTCACTTTGTTGTTTCGCTGTGTCTACAGGGGTTTTCTCTCTCTTTTCTCCTTGTTCTGTGGCTTGAGCTGGGACATTCTGCTGAAGTGTGGCCCAATTGCTTTTTTCTATTAGGAAAAGACGGAGACATAATGATCATCAGGATTTTTATCATTAGTCTGTCTAGACCCTGAAAGTCTTAAAGGATTAGTTCTCTTCCAGAATAAAAACTTCCTGAAAATTTACTCACACCGATGGCATCCAAAATGTTCATGACTTTCTTTCTTCAGTTGCAAAGAAATTAAGTTTTTGAGGATTTTTGATTTTAATAGAAAAGGAAAGATTGTTTTGGAAGACAAGACCCTTATTCCTCGGTTGGGATTGTTTGACGCTGCACTAAAACTGCAATTTGGACCTTAAGTACATTGGGTCCCATTGAAGTCCATTATGTGAAGAAAAACCATGGAATGTTTTTCTCAAAAACCTTAATTTCTTTGTGATTGAAGATGAAGACATAAACATCTCGAATGCCATCATGGAGATTAAATGATCACAACATTTTTATTCTGGAAGTGAATTTATGTGAAACTTTAAATAAAGGCATTTAGAATTAATGATGATCCCAGTGATCTGACTGTGCTGAAAACCACATTCCTTAGGGGGTGGTGCTCTTTCACTTTCTGAAAGGCTGGACTGGTTGTCCGAGTCAGACGACTCTCTGTAGGTTCTGGTCAAGGCTGTAGCTCTTTGAGGTCGTCCTGTGGCTTTCTTATTATTGATGCTTGGCTGCCATTTATTCTCCTGTTCTGAGGTTTTCTTCTGCTTTGTCTATTATTGAACCAATCCAAGAGAAAAGTGAATCATTACTATCAATATTAGTGCAGAAAATAAAATACTGCTAATTCAAAAAAAGTGTAATAAACCTAAGTACAAAGGCATATATAAATTAAAATTTGGTTGCTCTTTAAAAAAAAAAAAAAGAGTTAATTTACTATGTACACACACTCTGATATTATATTATAAAAGTGACAAAAAAAAGCTAAAAAGTGTAGAATATAATCCCTTTAATTCATCCTCTGGGAAATTATGGAGCATTTGTCCTTACCTGCTTTGGCTTGATTTCTTTCACTGGTTGTGGTGAAGGCAAAGGTGTATGGCGACTTAACTGAGAAAAAAAAGGATAAGAGACTTACTGGTACAAGAGGATATGAAAGGGAGAGAAAATAGTTAGCACCCATCATCACTGTTGAGTTAACCTCTGCAGATGACAAATAAGAGACATCTCTAAAATACAGAGACTGATGTAGCATACATGCAGAGTCAGCTGGTGGAAAGATGGGCTTAACCGGCTGCCTGCTGTAGTCGGCCACTTTGGGCTTGGGTTTCCTCATGGCTGGGTTTAACCAGCTAATCTCCATCATGTTGTCTGTGTCCGTATCACTGAACAGGTTTTTGTTCACATTTGCTTTGACAGCCTAGGTTGTAACACAAACAAGCATAAAAATTGAGGCTTCTGAACTGATCTTTAGTCCGGATGACATGGCGTCCCAGTTTTCCAAAAAGAACTTCACATTTTGATTCGTCTGACCACAGAACAGTTTTCAACTTTGCCACAGTCCATTTTAAATGAGCCTTGTCCCAGAGAAAACGCCTGTGCTTCTGGATCATGTTTAGATATGGCTTCTTTTTTGACCTATAGAGTTTTAGCCGGCAACGGCGAATGGCACGGTGGATTGTGTTCACCGACAATGTTCTCTGGTAGTATTCCTGAGCCCATGTTGTGATTTCCATTACAGTAGCATTTCTGTAAGTGATGCAGTGCCGTCTAAGGGCCTGAAGATCACAGGCATCCAGTATGGTTTTCCGGCCTTGACCCTTACGCACAGAGATTGTTCCAGATTTTCTGAATCTTTGGATGATATTATGCACTGTAGACGGTGATAACTTCAAACTCTTTACAATTTTTCTCTGAGAAACTCCTTTCTGATATTGCTTCACAATTTTTCACTGCAGCATTGGGGGAATTGGTGATTTGTGAATAAAATATAAGTTTATGAGATTTGTAAATAATTCCATTTCTTTTTTACTCACAATTTGTACAGTGTCCCAACTTTTTGGGAATCGGGTGTGTATAGTGCATTCACATGTTCACAAATATGCAGGATTTCTTTGGAGAGATTTTAACTGTCAGAATGATTGAACTGAACTCTGCTTTTAGGTTCACTTGTTAAACACATATATTTTTAATATGATAGTGTTTATTTAGTTTGCATTCAGAGCTATTAATGTCCATACCACACTAATGTTATGCCTGCCTTCCGTAAATACAGAAATATCCCTGAGGAGACAGTAAATTCAGTGAAATATAAAAGCAATTTTAAACAAAATATCCCTAGTTATTCAGTGAGTGAAGGGAAAAAAATGCAATACTCAAGCTGCTGGAACTCCTTCTTGGATATGTCATGTGCTTTGTGAAAGCTTGAACTCTTGACTTTTCTTCTGTAACACAATGTGCAGAAAAAAACCCCCATCACATTTTAAACTACAGTAGATGTATTGTTTTGACATTGCAAATGCTTCTTTCTTTCTAAATAACTTACAGTGGAGGATGGACAGCAGCTCTTATTGAGCAGGTTTCTGAAAGTGAAGGTAACACTGTGATTGCATGGGAGGACAGAGGAAAATGTGGGCAATGAATGAAAGGTAAGTCTGTGTCGACTGTTTATACAGTAGATGCAATATTAAACTAGGCAACGGGTTCATGGTATGATGCTTTGCAGGACTCTTATAATGACTTGATGTCATATTCACCATAACATCTGCAGCACGTGCCATCTTCAGAACATCAACAAAAAACACAGTTCTATATAATAAACCGTGCTTTGTTTTCTTTTATTTACAGGCCAGTAAATAACTGTATTTTAATAACAGCATAGTAGAGATAGAACAGATAATCATGGGGAGAAAGGAATGAAATTGGGACATCCCCTGTGAAAAAGAAGTACTCTTTAGCATACTTAAAAAGAAAGGAGTGATTATTAGTGAAATAATGCATTAAAAAAAATACTAAGAATATATATATATATATATATATATATATATATATATATATATATATATATATATATATATATATATATATAAACTAAAAAAGTGAATTGAATGTAATGTTTTCTAACACTTAATTGTGTTATTTCTAATAAAATAAATATTTGTTGAGCTTTGGAGTGCTTTTTTTTTACCCAATTAAGTAGGCCTTAAGTACTTCTTGATATGTAATTCCATAATTACTTTAAAATATGGTTCAAAATATAACATTGAATGAACTGACAAGCATTTTAACTAATTTCTATTGAAACTGGCACGTCATATATTTAAAAATATTTGTAATTATACATTTGTAACAATGAAGCAATTTAGTTATATATTAACTATCAAATAGTTAAAAAAGTAAAATTATAATCAAGTCTTTACAAGTAATTAAGCATGTTCGTTAACATGTCAAAAGAAGTGCACTTTACAGCAGATAACTTTCGATTTTACATTTTTACAAATGGTCACTTATTTAAAAAGTGTAATGTTTATTAAGAGACCTAGTCATGAGTGCACTCTATTTAAATACTCTCAACACGCTATTTATTATAAGTTCTGAAGTACACTACAAGTGCAATTAAGCACACTTCTTTTTCACAAAGCAAAGTCTGATTCAAAACTGCATCAGCCACATACTCTCCTAGTGCTACATCTCAATATGCCTAGAACAAATTGACTCCAAGTTCAAGTAATAGTAATGCCTGCCTTTGCAAACACTAATATTTGCTCTTCTTTATAACATTAAGACATCTATTCCTACTTAGAGTCTCACATTTTCATGGTCAGATGCGTCACCCTGAACTTCACTACTCTTCCTTCTCTGTTGTGCAGGTCTAGCATCAATGGACTTCACTGATTTCTCTACAATTCATTTCTGTTGACCTGCAGTCCTGGGCTCCAGTGAGGAGCCTCTCTGGTCTGTATGGCCATCTGTACCTTGCTGTGTGTGCAGCTGCTTCTGGGTCAGGGCACTGTGCCGGGGAAAGACTCTGAGGAGGGGGATGAGAACTACCATCTGGAGATAATTACACAGAAAGCCAGGTTACACAAAGCCACCTGATTCATATAGTGACATCATATCAGGAACAGTGTTTCCTATAAAATACTGGTTTTGAAGTAGGAACATTCAGGGTAAATTCAGTAAACAATCACATAGATTTGCTGAGTAATTAATTAGACTGATTCAGCTTTAAAAGATTCAGGATCTAATGAACTGACTCATTCTTGCCTCCCTGTATAGTAGTGCAAAAAAGGGATGGAGGAGTAATAATGAGGCTTAATTATTATATTTTATTATGTGAGAATGAGACTGCACAGTCAAAAGTGACATGAGACTAGCACAGATATGTAGGAAATAGGTTCAAACAGTCAATTATAGTATAGGGGTCATAATACAACAACAACAACAACAACAACAAAAACCACAGAATGTAGTGATTGACCAATCACAGTTAAGTTTTCAGGAGTCATGTATTGTAGTTTAATATCTCTGCCGATAACTCACCTGATATAGTGTTGTTTTAAGAGTAGTCTTTTTGCCAAGTCAGCAGTGATCCAGATACCCAGATTTTCCTTTTACTAGACTTCAAGCTCCAGGGAGCTGCTGAACTGATCAGTTACTCATAAAACATAGACAAACAAGCAAACATTATGTTGTGAGCACTGAGCAGACAGAATCATCTCTACAATGGACACAATGTAAAACAGGTGAGAAACTGTACATGAAATGTCAGTAAAAAAACACTCACTATGAGCTTCTCTTTCTCACTGGTTGGGAGTCTGGGACAATCCTGTCATCTTGTACACAAATAAATAAAATAAAGTTAAAATCATTCAAATATGTTCACATCAGCAATGGCATTTCCTTAGTATGCTTCATAACATACAAGGGCTCGACATTAAGCTTCGACATGAGCTTTTCCTTGTCAATTGTCCAAGTAAAAAAGTTACTTGTCAGGGGGAAAAAGTGTTTTTTGGTCATTTTTTTGGCACAAATGTCATTTATTCTGAAGCAGTCGCATCGGTGCTCTATCAGGTATAACTTTAATCAGCATATTTTTGACCTTTGTCTTAAATTGATTGCTTTTTAACTATTTAACTTTATGAAGGACAATATTTAAACTGATTAAATGTACATGCATCCATTTACCTCTTACATTTACATTCAATTCTTACATTTGATCAACAAATTAAGTTAGAATTATAAGACACTATATGGTTATTACTATTCAAATTAAGTCGGTATCAACAAACTCCATCTGTCCAGAGGAAACACAGAAGCTGCATCTAAGGTGCAATTTAGATGTATTCACTCAGACTTTTTAATGAAGATAGGTACCATAAATTCATTTACTCAAAATTGCAAATGCATAAATAATATTATTAGATTAAAGTTTTACTTTTTTTTTACATACAAATTTGAAAAGTTGGTAAAATGCAATGACACTTTCAAACATGAAATTAAACCCCCAGTAGGTGGTGGCAAGTCACTGTCTTAATGAATGAATCATTGATTTAAACAATTCGTAGAAAAGGCTGATTCATTAAATAAATGAAGCAAGTAACTGTTTTTATAAATGGCTCACTGAAACAATGACTCATTCAAAAACACTGAATCATTTAGTAACTAAAGACTATTGTGTGTTGCTCGGAGATGAAATGGATCAAAACCTTTCTTCAATGCTGTCCTAAAACCAAAATAGACAGCATTAGTCCTATTTTGCAAACCTTCTTTGCAAGTTTGAAACCCTCACAAGACACTTTCCATACGAAATAGCAAGAGATTAACACCTTTATTTTTCAACCCCCACAAGCTAAACAGAACTACCACCCATGTCATGCTACTAGTTGAAATGCTGTCTGCACTCACAGCAGCCCTACACTTTCTATTCATTATTTTCTTGCAGCCCATATTATTATTTTCACAAGACCATAATAAAAAAAAAATTGATAATTCATCTTTTTTTTTTTTTTAAGAAAATCATTGTTATTTGTGTACATAGACTTTCGAGGAAGGCTTTAAGACCAAGTGGAATCCTCAGCAGCATCATTCCACCGTTCCCATGGCTCTCGGCCCCGCTCGTCATATACCCCCATCGCCCCTCGCAGGCCGGGGGTACCCTCGAGACTGCGCTCATACTATCAGTCACAGGTTTTTGGTTTTTTTCAGTATATTAAAATAAAGAAAATAGGGGGTTTAATCTGATTAATCGAAAATCGGCCAACTAATCGATTATCAGAATAATCATTAGCTTTAGCCCTAGTCTTCATATCGCCTTTGTGGCTGATAAGAGAAAATCAGTAAAATAATAACATGCACTACAAAACATCTCCATGATTAACCTGTTTTCAAGCTTCCTGATTTTTAATTTCTGGTTGACTTGCAAAAAGGGCAGTGTGAAAACGAACCACACTAAACAAAATAAATTTAAAAAATGTTTGGTCCGGACCAAATCAAGTGAACTAGGGGAATTTCCTGGTGTGAATAGACCCTAAGTATACTCATGACAATGTATTTTAACACTAACCTTCACCTCTGAGGATTTGCCTGGCCACTGCATTCCTTATAAAAACCCAAAACACTGAATATTTAAAATACAAGCATATTCACACCCCTACATGTACTTTCCAGATTAAATGTATCTATAGGTGCAAGAAGGGGACTTTTAAATGTATGGTTAAATTCTTAAGGCAAAGGAGAGTGATAATGCACCATCATTCAACATACATCATAGGTGACGCCTCCAGAGTTGACAAGAGCTTCTTTTTCTTTTTCAGCTTCATTGGAATCTTTTCCAGAATAGCATTTGAAGTTCCTTGCTGCCTGTCAATAAGAGTAAATAATAATCCTTCATACATCCCAGGGCTCAACATTAACGCTTGTCCGCTTGCGCGGGACAAGTGGATTTTGTGAAGGGGCAAGTGAAAGAAAATTTTACTTGACTGACCGGACAAGTAACCAAATTTGTTATAATAAACAGACAATAACTTGGGCAGCACCGAAACTTTGGCGAGAATGATTCTGATTTTATTACTTTCCGTGTAAACGGTGACTAATAACGGACAATGTATTATTGACAGTATCAGAGTCTTCGCCATTTGAATGAATTGGTTGAATTAAATTACCACCTACTGGTAATTTAATATCATATTTAAAAGTATCAGTGTATTTTTCCAACACTTCATATATGTCAAAAAAAGTTAAACATTAATTTAATAACATTATTTATGCATTTGGACAGATGGAGTTTGTTGATACTGATTTCATTTGAATAGTAACAATCATAAAGTGTCTTATTTTTTACTTATACTTAATGTATTGATCACATGTAAGAATCTGACGTACATTTAATCAGTTTAGGAAAATATTGTCCTTCATAAAGTAAAAAAATGTAACAGCAATCAATTTAAGCCAGATATATATAAAAAATGTGCTGATTAAAGTAATACCTGATTAAGCACTGATAAGATTGCTTCAGAATAATTTACATTTGTGCCAAAAAACAAACAAAAAACACTTTTTCCCCCTGGACAAGTAACTTTTCCACTCGGACAAGTGAATGATTGATTTACTTGTCCGAAAGGACAAGCTCACGTCAAAGCTTAATGTCGAGCCCTGAGTCCTGTAATTCAGTGTTCTATTTCTGGAAAAGTCTGGGTAAGCACAGATCAAGTGACATGTAATTACTAATTTTTGGATTACTTCCATGCATACTGATGGTGTAACTTCGTACCTGAGGGAATACACAGGTTTTTTGCACTTTTTTGATTGTGTACTCTTTGCCTTGCATTTACATCTGCCAATTCAGATAGCACCAATAGGTGGTGACATTTGAGTGCTGCCAATAGGTATGTTTACATCCAATCCAGTCTGATTTCAGATTCTGAAATCTGTTTATATGAACCAGTGTTTACATCAAACATAGCAAATGGTTGTTGCATTTCAATTTACCCCAAAAATGTGCCATTACAAACCATCAGTATATTAAAGAAGCCTTCAGCCAGCTTTATCGTAGCCTCATTTCTTGATGACCATTCCTTCGCCCACATCTTTCTGGCCTTCTCGAACCACTGCACCATGTAAACATACATTTGAAGCAAAAAAAAATTATTCTCCTTCACCAAAACAGACATAGAGAGAACAGAAACATTGAATATACACTTATCTTTTTGACAAATCCCTGGGCAATCATTACAGATATTCCTCCACCACCTGGAAACACAAGCATCTCACCATATTTTTGTTAAACAGTAAGCACCAGACAAGCATTGTCCACATTTCCGAGATCAATTTCCTGCAAGAACATATAATCAAAGACACTACATATAAATCCAGTGAAGAGGTTTATTCAGTTAAGTCATGCATGCAATGTCAAATACATAACTAACCCTGATGAAAAGCTTATCCAGCTTGTTCATGAATTGTCTGGGACATTTTATTGTGGTTTCCTCCTCGCTTTAATTTTGTACGACTTTTTCTAGATCTTGAAAAATGTTGTGTTTGAAAGCCACATCCACGACTTGTTTTAGATGCTGAAGGCATTAAATATGAGCTCATAAACATGAATCTTATAAGATGCAGATAATTCAAGGAAAACAGGAAAGAGAGGACTCATATGCATTTAAATGTTAGTCCCCATATTTCTCTGAATTTAATTAAAATAAATTAAAGTAACAAAACGATGTTTATGCAATGTATTAAGTTCATCAAATTCAATATATTAACTTGCTCAAATTATGCTGTTAGTGGATTAGTAAATTTAGTTAATAAGGCTCTAAACTAACGTTACAGCATAGAAAGCAAAATTACTGTTGCACAAAATAACAGACATAACCATACAAATGAATGTTGAAGGCGATCATATTTCATTTAATTATTATATTAAATCGTATCTATGGCTAAGTGCTAAGTGTTCAGATCTTACCTCAGATTATGACAGACGCAAAATTATATTATTAACAAATAATGAGAAATTAACGACGCTAAGATACAAGCACGAGACGGAAATGGTCAACTTTCTCTCAAAATAATTTGTCAAAGAGAGATTAGCTTCGTTTTTGACGGTTTAAATGGGGTGTGGTTTGATAATGCGGGAAAAAAGATGACGTGTGCGTGCTTGAGCAAAAATCGATGCTGGCTACGTCTGACTGGAGAAAAATTTTCTTTTAATGTTTTAATTTTATTTGTAATATATTTTCTCTCTATCTCTCCTGAATTGTAATTGCTGTGTATAGTTTGCCCATCCTTGAACCTTGAACTTGCACTTTTCCTTGGCATATTTTTTTTTTCCACTTTTGTATTCCGTATCAGCAAGTGTATATTTTTATTAATAATAATAATAAAAGTCAGATCTGTTCAGTGAATCGATTGAACCGCTTCTCAATTAACAATACACAGTGTAAAAAAGCATTTCTTCAATACCAAAAAGTCACAGATCTTACAAAATAAAACGCACTGGAAATATTTTAATGATTTGTGCATTATGAAAATTAACCATGGCTTTATTACAAATAAAAACAAAAGACGATTATTGTAGTTAATCATGGCCATGACTACACTTTTATTCCATATGGGTACACATTTGAGACAGCAGTCGGTATAATAAACAGAATTTTATTAAAACATGCAAGACATGACTTTTACAAAAAACTGTCACCTCTGCAACACTTTATACAGAGCAATTTCTGTGTTAACAGTAATATGGCTTTATTGGAAGGCTTTATGTGAATGACAATGCGATGCAAAAAAGAATGGCTGAATATTTTTTATCAGTTCTTTAATGCAAGTGGGATTACCCATCCTTAGTTACTTGTATCAACATCTGTGTCTACAATATCCACAAGTATTATGAAAATTACCATACTGACAATAGGTAAGTGCAAGTAAGTGCAAACTTGAAATGTTACAAATATATAGTAAAGGCACTTTTTAAAACTACAATACGTTTTCAAATCAACCCAGAGTAATACTGTCAGTCCAGTTAAACAGTCAGCACTTAAAGTAAAAAATCCCATATTTCATATTGCTTCAAGTTATTATTTACAAATTAATTATCAAGACATTCAGAAGGTTAGCACTGTATATCATATAGTGAAAATGCTGGTGGTTGCAAGCAAAATATAAAAGTGAAACTTAGTGAAAAATAGTTTGATCTAACTCTCTGTGTCTTCAGATAAAGTGTATCACGCTGTCTTCACATTCCTTTGGCACAGGCAGGTTATAACTGTTACAGGTTAACTTGTAATTATGCCCACCATTGTTATCCCAAAACTGCATGCCCATTACTTTATAACAAACGGCAAACTCCAGCACTGCTCCAGGGTGAAGGATATATGGAGGAGCGGGTAGATTAAATTGAAAAGTGTCACAGCAGGGCCCATTTGAAATGGATGTGCTTGCAACCCAGTAAGCTTTGGTTTCTGAGAAACTCTTCCAGCTTGTAAAAGAGTAGCGCACACTCACTTCCTTCTCAAATGCCAAGTTTACAACTTGAACTATGCCTATTATGCCAGGCTCATAGCACAATACCCGCTCCAGACACACTTGTTGGCAATGCAGACGCTCGGTGTAGTATGTACAGTCACCTGGCTGGACTGAGAACATGGGTTTCAGGTAAGAAAGGGAAATCTCCATCCCCTTACTTTTTTTGGCTAACTCTGCGCTCACTAACAGTCGAAAGAGAACATGCTCTGGAACAAACGGGTCCTCTTTTAAAAACCTTGACAGTTTCTAGTTCCAACCCCAAAGAGTCCACAAACCGGACTCTGGGTCGGCACCTGAACACCCTTTTCTCTGATGGAGATGGAAAGGAGTGTGTGCGCCTCTGGATGATGGATTTGATGATTGGTTCACATGACAGACTGCGACCTGCTGTTGCCCATGGGGTAGTCTTCGGGCTTGGTAGACAAATTTGATCTGCCCTCTTTCCAGTGTCTGTTTTTGATTGGGACATGTCTTGCAAAATCCTGCAATGTCTTCTGATACTGTTGAAAAAAATATGTCAGCGTTCGTCTCTTCAAAGGGGTGTTTCTTTTTTGCAACATCCTAAAGACCAGGCCATGTTTACTGGAAAGTGGTACCACACAAGAACTGAAAAAGAGAAAACATTATTGGTTATGCATTTTTGTAAATATTTTAGAGTTTTAACGTTCTAGTAAGCAATATCAGGTAATATTGTGCAGATGTGCAAATAGGTTCACTGGCTATTCCAATCTCAGCTGGTCAGCTGAACACTTCCAGGCAAAGTAATGGCAACTTAGCCTACATTTAATGTCTTTCAAAATGCACACCGTGAGTACAAACATTTATTAGTCAATGACCTCGCCTCTATACCAAACTAAAAGGAAGAAGTTCAAGTTCGCGTTTTATTGCCTCACCAGGAAAATCCAACGTGTATCAGTTTACTACGCATCTGAAGATCATCCGTTGCTATTGTTATAAACTAGTCATTTAATGACCAACACGACCAACACTGTTTAAAAGAGAATTATACTACTTGACACAACACACATACGACGCATTTCAAGCAAACTGCGCAGTAAAGCCAGGGGCGTGATATTAAACAAAGGGGGCGTGGCTCGGGAAGTGTTGTTGGTCGCACGGTTGCCATATCTTCCTATTATAACTGCTTTATTGTTGAATCACTTACAGACAGTCGCAGGCTGTTGTTTTTGGACGTACGTCCACAATCCATGCACTATTTATAAGGTGCTTGCGGTCTTTTCTCTTGACTTCTTGTCTATTTATTATGTATTTCTTGTATTTTTAAGTGTTCAAGTTTGCATCAAGACTGCATGTGTGTAGAAGTTTTGTTTACCTGAAGGGACACTCTTACAACAAATGAACTTGTCTGTTCAGTAGTGCCTATATAACACACAATATAACAGGTGCTTCTACGTCTGTGCTAAAAAGCAGTAATTTTTTTTTATAAAACATAAACATGCGAATATCCCTCTCTCTCTCTCTCTCTCTCTCTCTCACTCTCCTTGTGTGTGTGTGTTTATTTATTTATTTTTTGAACTTTCAAAATTACAGAATTAATCCTTTTGAGGCCAGCCTAAAAGGACGCTCATGTATGTGTATATGTGTGTGTGTGTGTGTGTGTGTGTATGTATATATATATATAATCATAAGGATCCTGATTAAAAATCTTTATCCCGAAAAACGAAATCCTACGATCTGGCAACCTTGCTGAACAGTTTTAATAAAACAGTGATCTTGCGAACTTACTCAAACTCAGTATCCACCCCCACACATTCATTTCCTATTTAGGAAACACAATAAATGGAAAATGGCTCGTTTATTCGTTTTTCCGTTTAGTTTAACAAACGGGGAATGTGACTTTGGCTCGGTTTTTAGTTTGAGGTTTACGAATCTGTTTACGGTTTCAGTATTTCATTCGCACTTGTGGGCGGCCCTGAAACGCTCGTTTTATCTGATTGGTCGGATCGCACCGGCCCTCATTCTTTCAGGCAGAATAAGAGTCAGTAGGAGTGCGGCACTATAATGTCTGAAAACAACACTTACTGTTAATTAGAATAATATTTGAATCAGAGGTTGCTGGGCACAGAATTCGTGCTGCTGCGACTTGCAAGTGACCTCTTTAAACTATTTCTGGGTTATAGGATTGTATGAATATTGTCCCATTGAAAAATAGGCTACAGTGCAAAACGTTCTGTCTCCTTGGATAAAAGTGAAGTGGAAATAAAAATGAATAATAGACTGAACAGTTCCACGATGTCTGTAAAATTTACCAATCTCGTCTTTTAAGTCTAAAGGCACTAGGTATGTGTGTGACATTAATAAATAATTGTGAAAATTAATAAAGTTAAATTTATGAAATAAAATAGAAATCATTTTTAAATTTATGAATGCAAGCATGTGTAGCCAACTCAGTTCACATGAAATGAATGAGATTAAAAAGAGAGAAGGTAGAATCAGTGAACGCACCATACTGACAAATATTAACTGGGTTTAGGTCAAATAAAATCCCTATTTTTCATGCCTTACAGTTTTGTTACATACTAAAATGGTTGATGTTTCTCTTCTCAGTCTTATTTGTTGGGCTTGAGAAAGCCGATATATTTTTAAACATTATATTTATTTATTAAGAGAGTAATTGACACCGACTAGAACTTTAATGTTTCACCAAATTCAGCTCAGACCTTCAGACTCGTCTGACTCGTGTTGGCTGAGTTGGCTACACATGCTTACATTCATAAATTTAAACGTTATTTTCTAATATATTTCATAAATATAACTTTATTAATCTTCACAAATATTTATTAATGTCACACACACATACCTAGTGTCTTTAGACTTAAAAGACGAGATTGGTAAATGTTACAGACATCATGGAACTGTTCAGACTGTTATTAATTTTTATTTCCACTTTACTTTTATCCGAGGAGACTTTTTCCACTGTATTCATCAATGGGACAATATTCATATATTACTATAACCTAGAAATAATTTATAGGGTTCACTTGCAAGTCGCAGCACCGCAAATTATGTGCCCAGCAACATCTGATTCAAATATTATGCTAATTAACAGTGAGTGGTGTTTACAGACATTATAGTGCCGCACTCCTACACTGACTCTTATTCTGCCTAAAAGAGTGAAAGGGCCGGAGCGAGTCGACCAATCAGATGAAAGGAGCGTTTCAGCGCCGCCCACATGCATTAGGTAAACAAGTCTGCGAGCTGCTGCAAGTAGGGTGTGCCAAAAGGTAACGCAAAAGCTGGCTGTTAAAAAAAAGATAGCGAGCCAAAAGGAAGCCATAACTTCAACACAATCCTATAAAACCAAATGTAACTCTTCCAAGGTAAAAACAGCGTTAATGATATTAAGAAATTAATTTTAAATTACTTTGAAAACTTCATGGCGCGGGTTACTGACGTCATCAACGCCGCTAGTTTCGGTATTGATTTATCAGTAATCAAAAACAAATTACAATTATTTTTCGAGAATACAAACTTCTCTTAACACGGTTAGTCGCACTAGCTGTTCTTAAGTTAAAGTTAAAAGTTGTATTTGTTAACATTAGTTAATGCACTAGCTGTGAAGTGAACTAACAACAACAAACAACGAACGGTTGTATTTTTATTAAATAAAAAACTTTAATAAAAACTGTATCAAATGTATTGCTCATAGTTAATGATAGTTAATACATCAGTCAGCAAATGAAACCTTATTGTAAGTGTTACCCTTTGCCTGATAGAGAAAAATAAATATTTGACAATACCACTAAATTATCAAATTTAAAAATTAGTCAGACGAGTTTAGTAACATTATTTTAAGTGACATTAACCAATTAAGCAAACAGACACAGCTTTATCCACTAAACATTTATTTACCTTTCAGTTTCAGTCGCCAATTCAAGTAAAAAAAAAAAAAGATAGATAGATAAACCACTCATTTATTCATTCTGTAGAAGCAGTCCATAGAAAAGAATCCATTAAACTCTTTGTCTGAATAGAAAGCTGTGACGACCCCCTTCTTTCCAAGACCACAGTATTTACAGCCATCACACCTGCTGATCTCCAGCTCCACTCTGTATGTCCTCCTCACATCTGGACTGACAGACTTCCAGTCAACGATACCTACACAAGAGAAAAACAAATGTTGAGGGATTCAAACAAAAAGAAACCAATAAGTAGAATAAAATATAAAAAAAAAAAGACTGCAAGTGTTGTCACTAGTGGAAGCGCAAGTGTCCGAGAGTGCAAGTCTGCAGCCAGACGCTTCTCCATTATATTATAATAAGACTCTGCACTGAGTACCAAAAGTACATATGCTTCCTGTACACGTTTATTAACAGTATCAAATCACAAAAAAAGTTGACTGTCTGGCACTCATCTAGACCACAGGTTATACTAATATTTAGTTCTTGGAAAATTTACAACTCCAACATGTTGGATTAACTTCAAAAGAGTGAATGTCCTTATATTCCCCATCTTCACACAGATCTTCAACAGATCGCTGGAGCTGTGCGAAGTCCCTTCATGCCTCAAACGTTCCACCATCATACCCATCCCTAAGAAACCCAAAATTACAGGACTAAATGACTACAGGCCTGTGGCTCTAACGTCTGTAGTCATGAAGTCATTTGAAAAACTGGTGCTGGCCCACCTGAAGGACATCACTGGGCCCTTGCTAGATCCTCTTCAGTTTGCCTACAGAGCAAACAGGTCTGTGGACGATGCAGTAAACATTGGACTGCATTATGTTCTGCAACACCTAGACAGACCGGGGACTTATGTGAGGATCCTGTTTGTGGACTTCAGCTCGGCCTTCAACACGATCATCCCAAACCTCCTCCTGCCCAAACTAAATCAGCTCTCCGTGCCCACCTCCGTCTGTCAGTGGATCAACAGCTTCCTGACAGACAGGCAGCAGCTAGTGAGGCTGGGAAAATACACATCCAGCACCCGTACAATCAGCACCGGAGCTCCCCAGGGCTGTGTTCTCTCCCCACTGCTCTTCTCCCTGTACACCAACGATTGCACATCTAAGGACCTCTCTGTCAAGCTCCTGAAGTTTGCAGACGACACCACACTCATCGGCCTCATTCAGGACGGTGACGAGTCTGCTTACAGACAGGAGGTAAAAGAGCTGGCTGTCTGGTGCACTCTCAACAACCTGGAGCTTAACACCCTCAAAACAGTGGAGATGATCGTGGACTTCAGGAGAAACCCCCCTGCACTCCCCCCACTCACCATCATGAACAGCACTGTGACTGCAGTGGAGTCATTCAGGTTCCTGGGAACCACCATCTCTCAGGACCTGAAGTGGGACATTCACATTGACTCCATCGTAAAAAAGGCCCAGCAGAGGTTGTACTTTCTCCGCCAGCTGAGGAAGTTTAACCTGCCACAGGAGCTGCTGAAACAGTTCTACTCCACCATCATTGAATCCATCCTCTGCACTTCAGTAACTGTCTGGTTCAGCTCAGCTTCTAAATCTGACCTCAGAAGACTACAAAGGGGAGTCCGGACTGCTGAGCGAATCATCGGTTCAACTCTCCCATCTATTCAAGAACTGTACTTATCCAGAGTGAGAAAAAGGGCTGTCAAAATCACTCTGGACCCCTCACATCCAGCACACTCCCTCTTTGAACTGTTGCCATCTGGTCGACGCTACAGAGCACTGAGCACTAGAACTACCAGACACAGGACCAGTTTCTTCCCTCAGGCAATCCATCTTATGAACAGCTGACAATAATGGCGAACACACTACACTTTATATTTATATACACACACACTTTATTTATCTAACACACGTACTTAGTATACACTTAAATTTTGCACACAATATATATGTACATACATAACTTCACTTTGTAATATACCTGCCTACAATTGTCATTTGTATATTGTTATTCACTGTCTACATATTTGTATTTTTTATTCTTTTATTATGTGTTTTATGTTCTGTCGCTGTCATTCTGTTGTACTGCGGAGCTTCTGTCACGAAAACAAATTCCTCGTATGTGTAAACATACCTGGCAATAAAGCTCATTCTGATTCTGATTCTGATATGCAATTTGGGCAAAGGTACAGTTAAGGCATGAGGATCTAATACAAAAGACTAAGCATTCAGAGTAATGTAACTGGCAGTGCTTGTCTCTATCTTCTGACAATGTGCCTCTGAAGGAAAGTCAGTGTCTTTCTCAGGTGTGTTGGATATGCAATGTTGAAAGCAGTATACATCCAGAAGGCTGTTATGAAGGCTTCATGGTGCACTGGCATGTCTATTCCATCTTCTGTCAACACACTGAGCCCTCCTACTATGAATGCCATTTTACAGTCCGTATTCATCAGCTGTATGGTAGGAAAGGGTGTACCAGGGTCTCCCTACATAAAAAAAGAAAAATAATAATAATAAAAAAAGAGATGAAAAAAATGAAAACACTTTTCAAATTCCGTTCCATTCTCTTTGGCTCAGACAGTGTAGCTACATACAGTGCCGAACTGCAAAAACAATTAGAAGTTAATGTATAAGGTTCACAATATACGATGCATTTCACGTTCTTTTATACACTGATAAATCTTACATTGTTTTCTAAAACTTTTGTTTTACATTTTTAACAGATGCGCTTAAAGGGTACATAAGAATAAAATATTACTTGAAAAGATTTGAAACAAGATATTTTACAGTTGATGATTTTTTTTAACTACTCAGGTGTCCTTAAGTATGGGTATTTTTTGAGTACATCCTCCACAGACATTCCTTCCATGCTTTCTCAACGTCTCCGGGAAAATGTTCCTGCTGTGTGGTCTTTGACAGTCCAGGTGTCTGGTTGTGTTTTCCGATACTCTCTTTGTACATTCACATGTATGGAGCTTTTATTTTGACAAAATGATTTGAATTTGAATTGTGTAAATTTGAATTATTTGCAAGTGTAATCTAATAAAATTGAATTTCAGGTGGTAGTTTAAATAGTTCTGAATTTGATTTTTTTAAACTAATATTGAACATTTGAAATTTAACAAACTGAAATGTTTTTATGGCTGAATTTTATAGACATGTATTTTCAAACAGTTAGTTTTTTTTGTTCTGAATTCTTATACTGCAAATATTCAGTTTAAAAAAATTCAGATTTAAGTTTTCAAGATGAAGAAATTCGGAACATCAAATTCAGTTTTCTAAATCATTCAAATTCAAAACTCAAAAAATCAGATCTTACAGAAAGTAGGTCACAGGTCATCCACAGGGAAGAGTAGATGATCTCAGAAAAGTTTTCCAGCGCGAACGTGGTGGTGGTTCAAGAGGTTGCCACTCTCTGACTCTGATCATGAATCGCCCGGGGGTAAGTGTTAGATTAGCTTTCTCAGCACGAGAAACATTTTGTCTAAGCGATCTCTGGTGTTTGTTAGTAATATTTTGTATAAAATTGATTAGAACAGACAGGACGCAAGCGGCGCGACGCAACTCTGTGCTTGAAGCGACTGTTGCAAAGAGCTGGGACTAGGTCAGAAATAGGAGGGGAATCCGTGTGCAGTTGGGGATTTCACGGGTCGCGTCGCACCGTTCGCGTCCGGTGTTGTGTAATATTCGGTTCCCGTGAAAAACTGTTCCCGTGGGTGGAGTTTACATGAACATGCATTAGTTCCCTGATTAGTGCACGCTTCTCAAAACGCTATTTGGATTATTTTGAAAAGGTAACGAAGTGTCTATCTTAAGCACTTAAGCATTGTAACCGTGTCAAAACAATGCAGTTTGTGTAATATTAATCGTCTGTAAGCTGATTTGCTTGCTTGATTGAAGGAACACAGAAAAACAATAAGCGAATAACCTATGCTAACCTTGGGATATATAGTTTCTTAATCATTTTTTTTTTGTTTTGTTTTTTTTGTTTAGCTTTTTATACATTTCATTTGTGGGGCATTAATTGCTGTTTGAATAGTATGATTAGCTAAGTTAGGCTACTGGTGACTATTACTACTATTAATGTATTCATGACGATGCTTGAAACAAATATATATGCCGTCTACTAAATATATTTATAGGCTAGCTATCCTGTGTCATTTATAAAAACTTTAGTTTGTATGTAGCCAGTGTTTCTGTTACCTAAATAAATCACATACATAGGCTACTGAAAACACTTTTCTTGCAGTGAAAATGTCAATATTGTAATCAATCTAACTTATATTATATATTATGTTATATAAAACGGTGCATAAACCTTAAAGTAGTGTTCTGATGCAGTCTTCTTGGACATAGGTCAGCAGGTACTCCAAGAATATTATTTTTACATTTGGATAAGAAATCATGCGTCTCATCATCACCAATGTTATAATATGGCTTTGATTTGCTTTTGTGATGTTTCCACATATATTGATCATCATGTAAAGTTCCTGTCTGTTTCAGACTTGATGAGAGAGCTGAAGTCACTGGTACAGTAGCTGATCATTGTATGAACTGGATATACATGGAGGCTGTTCTCATCCAGAGACAATACATATTTCAGACACTCACCTCATTTTGCATTGCTTCATTCCATGCTTACTTTGACACAACTTTCCTTGTCTTTTCTATTTGTGTTAAATTCATAAAGCAATTACTTCTGTACTTGTCATAGTAACATTTAATGAATGTAATATTTGTTTTCTACAATATTGTTTTTTTGAGTATAATTTTAAGCAGTAAACATACTTAAAGATAACATGTTATTTGTTAACCTGCATGCCATGTTACTATTAATACACATCAGAGAACTGTCAACATTAAAGAGTGTTGTTAAATTATTGAAATATTAACTTTAATGAATCTCAGAGAATATTAATTTCGGTAAGTGACAGGAGAACAGAGTTTGGCTGACAAAGAAACATTTGGGTTTCATTGTATGTAATAGTTGTAAAATGTGAAAAAAAAAAATTTTGAATAAGATTTTCAAATGTTAAACATTATTTACACAATGAATCACTATTCATTATTCTTAGACATGACATGATGAGGTTGTTGTTCAGTGCCTATGGTCAAAGAACAGAGATAATGTATGCTTATGATATTCATAATTATTATATTTATTATTAGTAGTTCTTTCTCAGATTGTCTAAACCGTTTAGCTCTGTATTTGACTGTTAACTCAATGCAATAAAGAAAAAGGTGTCCATTTTAAAAACTGTTAATTTAAATATAAAAATTAACTCACGTTTCAATGTTGCATGACTTTAAAATCTTAGTAATAGGATAAAATATGTGACAGAATAAATTTGCATTTATAATAATAAATACACTGATGGGTCTGTGAAGGCTGGTAAAAACTGGTTATAAAAGAAAGCATGACACAGGATGCTCACACCGATTTTATTAAGACACAGATATTGTAGTGGTTTGTTTCAGGTTTTGTATACAAATTGTACTAGTCTCTCTCCAATGACAACTAGGTAGTCTAATCAAAGCAAACTATTATAAAAAAAAGCCCCACAAATGAAATATATAAAAAGCGAAATACACCAACAAGTAAAAATTAGGTAAGATAGGTTAAATTATCTTATTGGTTGTTTTTCTGTGTGCCCGTAATCAATCAAGCAAAACATGAAAGACAGTTTATCATATTACACAAACTATCCTTTGTTTTGGTACTGTTGCTCTTAATGCTAATTAACACTTAACATTGACACTTCGTTACCTGTTCAAAACAATCCATTAAATCAAATAGAGATTTGACGAGCGTGCACATTTTCAGTTCCATTCGTTTGCACGTTGTTTCAAGGATACGCCCGCAATAAGGGAACTAATGAATATTCATGTTACCCACGGGAACAGTTTTTCACGGAACCGAAATGTAACACACAACACCGGGCGATTCGTGATCAGAGTCAGAGGCTGTGTCCAAATTCAGGGTCTACATCCTTCGGAGGACGCATTTGAAGGATGTTACGTCACAGCGCCGCGACGAAGGCTGTCCAAATTCGTAGGGTCCTTCAAATGCGGCCCACAAATGCGTCCTCCTTTTCCCCGAATTCGAAGGATGGGTGTGATGGATCCTTTCGCGTCCTACCTATCCCATAATTCTTTTCGGCAGGACGAAGCGAGCGGTAGCGGAGTGGGGGAGGAGTATTATTTTCGATGTTTTTTAAAAACTGGCTTTTCAAAAAGATATATTTTCAGTGGTTTTCTAGTTAGGCATTTTGTTTTAGCATTAAGCATTTTTTTTTTTTTTTACATGTGTACGTGTATATGTAAAAAAAAAACGTTTACTTTCGTAAACTAGCTTCTTCCTTACTGCCTGTGTGAATATCCCCTTACACACAGCTTATTTGTTAGTGATTGAAGCTGTTTTAACGCTTCTAAGGACGAAAGAGCAGACAGAAGTGTTTATAAAGCTCCGGGGAGAGAACGATGAGCTCTTCACCCGCTTCTTGCTTGGCGCTGTCACGGTTGCTAGGCGACAGGATATGAGCAACGGTTAAGGGAGGGAACTGAAAGAAGGGTAGGCTGTCCAAATTCACAAACACCGACTTCCGGTTTTTGCGGTCGTCGGAGGACCCATCCTCCTTCAACCGGGTAGGAAGGATCCTTAGGAGGATGCAGACCCTGAATTTGGACACAGCAAGAGAGTGGCAACCTCTTGAACCACCACCACGTTCGCGCGCGCAGGAAAACTTCCGCAGTCCCCAATTGGCCAAAATGCTCTGTTCGACTTTTCTGAGATCATCTACTCTTCCCTGTGGATGACCTGTGACCTACTTTCTGTAAGATCTGAATTTTTGAGTTTGAATTTTTGACATTGAATTTTAGAAAACTGAATTTTAAGTTCCGAATTTCTTCATCTTGAAAACTTGAATCTGATTTTTTTTTAAATGAATATTTGCAGTATAAGAATTCAGAACAAAAAAAACTAACGGTTTGAAAATACATGTCTATAAAATTCAGCCATAAAAACATTTCAGTTTGTTAAATTTCAAATGTTCAATATTCGTTTAAAAAAATCTAATTCAGAACTATTTAAACTACCACCTGAAATTCAATTTTATTAGATTACACTTGCAAATAATTCAAATTTACACAATTCAAATTCAAATCATTTTGTCAAAATAAAAGCTCCATACACATGCTTCTCAACAGACATTGAATCCGCCCCAACACAAGTTTCCTTCATCAGAACAACAGAAACAGATCATGCTTAGACAGTGACAGATATGAGAAACATCTAAATACTTATTGAACAAGGTGCTTTAGATATAAAAAATAATAAAAACACTGAACTGCATAAACATTAAGATGGTCAGGCAATGAAAAAAGTGGAGTACATACAAAAATGATTTAAATATCTGTAGTATCTTCCTTACATTGACCTGCAGTAAGTGAAAATGTAAAGTTGATTAACGGTGCAAAATTAAATTATGCATATGGCAGTGTGCTTACATATGCTACAATAACCTGCAAGTGGTGCACGTTCTGCTCTTAATTTCCGGTTTAGTGATGTGTCAGTTGTGCTTTAAACACAAATTTGACTGATTGTCATTTTCCAGCACATAGATTACAATATATTGTTACTACAATATTGTGTGTGATTATGTTGATAGAGATAAATCAATGGATTAAAAACAATGTAATTTACAGTCATTTATAACGCAAAGGGAAAGTATGATCGTTTGCAACTAACTTATCTTAATATACATATTTTTCTTGTCTAAGGAAACTACGTAAATGTATATTTACCGCTGATTGGCCAACATAGTAAAACTCCTTTCACCAATGAGAACCTTTGCCCCCCACCTTTTGTCACGCCCATTGCTCCAGGCTGCATCTAACGGAGCTAACCCTGTCTCCGTCTTATTTTATTTTTATTTTATATATATATTTTTTATTAAACATTCATTCAAAAATACAAGTATGTTAGAACATATGCCAAGTAAAAGAGCCAGGGGTTCAAGGATGACCGAACAATTACAAATCAAAAAAGAAAGAGTAGAAAAAAAAATAAGAAAAAAAAATACAATAAGCTAAAATAAAAAACAAGAAAACAGATTACACAACCAAAATCTTCCTTTTCCTTCAAAATATAAGATGATAGTCAAATAGAAATTATACAAAAACACCAAAAAGTGAGCAATACATTCAAAGTTTTAGTTGCCTTTTTGTTACAGGAGGTAGACAAAGATTTTATATAACTTTTAATATCTTCTAGAAAGTAAGAGAAGTGGGGCGTGACTTTCATAATGTCTCCGTCACTGCCACCTTGTCTAAGGAAATTACGTAAATGTATATTTACTGCTGATTGGCCAGCACAGTAAAACTCCTATCGGCACGCCCATTGCTCCAGGCTGCAGCTACCCCTGTCTTACAATTTTAACGAAACGGAGATTCTTGCGAACTAACTCAAGCCCAGTATCAGCCCCCTGATACATATTCATACGCGTGTTTTCTTTCTGTTTTATCGATACGAGCAGCGGTGAAATAAACGCGTTTCTCGTATTCGTATGAGTTAAACTTCCCATCATGACAATCGCCGGATCACGACGACAACGATGCTTGAACATACGAAGCAGCAGGTAAACAAGTCTGTCGAGCTGCTGTAGTGATGCTCGGTAACCGTGATTTCAAAGCGTTTCGCTCATTGCAGGATGATGGAGGTTTCATAATCAAGACGCAAAGGTGATTATTGCCCTCTTTATGTTTTAACGTTAAAGATAGTTTGTTCGACGCTGTTCAATGGTTTGCTCCAATTCTTGGCAAACTAGAAAATATATTGACTGTGACGCTGATAATATGCTGCATTTCTGCAATAGTGCTCTTCAGTCGCAAGCTGCGTGTACGCCCTCACAAATGGGACAATTTGGGCACAGCTGAGAGCTTCAAAACTGCGTCTGTACACTTCATAGTGTTTAATGCGATGGGACCCATCCTGCAAGAACAAACTGCGTCTGCGACACTGAGGAAGGTGCCAGACAAGGAGAAGGTTAGAACGAAAAGTGCCGAAAACACTGGGATTGTTGCCAGGTATGCTTGAATGGAGCAAATTATTAAAATCGCAGAAATAACAAAAACGGTGTCACTAACAACATGTGCTTTATTTGCAGCAATAATAAGAGAGGTGGAAATGTGTATCAGAATAAGAAACATCTTGAAAAAACAGTGCCCTTGCGTCCTGAGCAAGAGAAGGATCCACCGCCCAAAGCGAAAATTGTAAGTTACATATGCAACTAATGCAATATAAATACATCAAACATCCTGTTTGGGCAGCTATTTGAATATGTTTTTATGATCTTTCCAAGGTCCAAACTGCCATTAAACCAAAGAAAGCTAAGAGTCCGACTGGGGGCACTTGCAAGTTGCGTGGGTGAGTGTTGCTTAACATATGCAATTTGATATACTGTATAAGTAACAACAAATAGTAATAATAAAAGAACAAAATTAAATAAAACAAATGGATATAAATATCTAGTTTCAGGAAGCAATGATTCACCAATCAGAAAAAAAGTATTCCAGAGTGCCATGTGATAAATATCAGGGCTGGGTATTGACAGATTTTATAATTCTGATTCACAACTCCTGATTATTGATCCATTTTTTTATATTAGGTGTTTTTATGTGAACTTCTTGGTGATAAAATTGTTTCTACTCCAATTCGTTGCTTAAATTTTAAGGGTGACTGTCATGGCACAGATTTATTCAAACATGCATTCAATAAGACATCACTAATAGGTAAACATGAAATGTATATATGCTCCTCTCTAGAGTTACCTACAACATACCTTATGATGGTCATTCCTCTAGCTTGTCTTCCACCTTTACCATAAAAAAACCTGTTAAATGACTACACGTAAAAAAAAAAAAAAAAATTCTCTTCTGTCTTGTAAAGTATTCTGTTACTGTTCTGATGTGGAAACAATTCAGTGCACGAGTGAACTGTCCAAATATCAAACTGAATCACAAACATTTCCAGACCTTTCTGTAAACTGGTTTGACTAATTAGTTCAGAAACTAGTGATTAATTTGCGAATGTGGCATCATTAAAAAGAGTCTAGGGACACCCCTGTCTAAAATTTGTAGGAAAGAGGAAAATTGGTTCACAAGCTGCTTGAAGTGAGTCAGATAAGATACAGTGATCTTTTACACCACATTAAAAGAAGATTAAAATTGCATTTTACTTTTCAAATTCTGATACAATTGTAGTATCAACAATCATTGAATGTGATAAATGAACTTTAGGGATGGTTTTGTTCGTGCATCAGCAGAATTAATCTTGGAATTTAAGCACGATATCATCAAAATTAAAGTCAAGTAATCAATATTGTTGTCAACCAAGCCCTAATAAATATATTGATAAAACATCTCACTTGAACTACTGCTGCAGCACACAGGGTGAATCAGATCTGAGGCCTCCACGTCCCAAACTCTCTTGTCAAGAAGGGGGACAGGAGAGGCAGAAAATCCAGCTGGAGCCTCAGTGCTGTAAAGAGATGCTACAGAGGCGCGTGGCCTTGGAGAAGAGTCGTCGTGCTCTATCATTGCCCTTGGCTCCTCAGCCAGTGCTGCAGCAGTTCCCCTCGCAGAAACAACTCTCAGACCTGGACTCACTCCACCTCCTGGAGCACAAGGAGGACGACACGGACAGTGCCAGTGACCTGTCCGACTCTGAGCGGCTCCCTGTGCTGCCTTCCCCCTGCACTCCTCCTCAGCTCAACCTCCGAGCCGAGGTCTTCAACTCCATGGAGCTGCATCCTCACATACCTGGACCCAGGACGGTGGAGAACAATGAAGTCAGCTATATCTACCCAGACTTCCTGCCGCCTCCATTCAATGCTTGGAGCTTGAGGCAGCTCGCCATCTTCCTCAACACGGAGGGTAAGCGGGCTCCCCGGCCAAAACCCGTAGGGCAGCTAGAGAATTATTTAGAGCGCCTCCTCCAGCTGGAGTGGCACCAGATCCAAACCATTCAGGCAGAGAACGGACGGCACATCGTGCCCATCATCCGAACAAGAGCTCAGGCCGCCAGTGTCGTAGTGAACGGCAACCGGCCTAGGCCTCATACTGCTCCTCCAACACGCCTCAGCTCCCCGAAAAGCTTTCATCAGGGTCAGAAGGCCTTCTTCTCTTCAGTGGTCAGCCCATCGCACACCCAGCTTTCTCGTCCTGTCTGCCCCTACTGCCACATCCGCTATCCGCTCTGCAACGGCACCTGCTCTCCGTATGCCTACCAGCGGCATTCCCGCCTCAGCCCCCTGCTAGAGCGCAAAGCTCCCCCTGCCAACTCCCAAAAGAGGAGCAGCAGCGAAAGCCGGGCTTCCATCTCCGAAAACCGTGCTACATTGAAAAACCAGCATCCAGTCAGTCCTCAGGCAGCAAAGGCTCATCAGAAACACATACAAGCCGCAGGAAATATGCGCAGGGCATCTCATGAACTTAACACAAATGGAAAATCCCATTCTTCTGTCAGGAAAGGAAAGACTGGAAGGTCAAACGAAGTTGAAAAACAGAAAGATCCACTTGGAGCAAAATGTGGATGGGTTGATAGGCATGATCCTGTTGGAATGAAACGTGAAGGTGGTGGTCTTAGGAAGAAAATGGTAAAGGATGGTCCGAGAGTCGAAACGGGTGAAGTACGACTAAGATCTGGCATTAGAAGAACGGTCACTGATGGCTGCGATGCAAAGGTAGCGACGGCTACCAAGACTGCTGGCAAAATAAAACATTCTCAATACGCCAAGTAGTTAGTGCACCTTGCACGCAATTTTCAGTTGCCTCCAAAACAATTACATTTTGCATACTGTAAAGAATAGCTAATTAAAACATTATCCCTGCAGTTAACTGTAGTAGTTTGTTAAAAAGGATACAAGTGCGGTCACATTTTTGCAAAATTAGTAGCAAAATTTAGCAGGAAATAATGTTTTTGTCTTTTGTCAATAACTCACGCAGAATTCACTTTGAGCTTTCTGACGGTCGACAGGGACCAACTCGAGCCCGTTCTGAAATGTGCATGGGATTGCATGGATTCCTGTTGAAATGCTTGGATTTTACCCATCTAAATTTGCCGGATAACTACAAATGTGACCGCACCTTAAAAAAAAAGGTGTTTTACTCACCCTATCTTGCCTTTTCATCATCATTGTTACAGTAGAATCAAAGTGCATTTTTTGAATAAGATATTTATTTTATCTGCATTGATTATATTGCATTGTATCTACACAAAAGCAGGCTATCTTTACTTACTGTACGCGAAAATCCTCTATAAAATGAAATGTACTTAAATCTAGTGTGCATGTACAGTACATCTCTGGCTGAGAATGTCAGATTGTCAGGCTCTTTGTCAAGTAAGCACTATGGGTCAAAGAATGTATATTTTTGAGATGAATAATGAATGTTTTATAACGACTGTATTTTTGTAAATGGCTCTTTACAAGGACTTATTTTCTTATTATTTATTAAATCATTCATCTGTTTTATTACAATGAGTTGACACTTAAGTTAAATAAGAATGTGTTTATCTTTGAATGTTTAGGAGCTCATTACTTTGGTTTCCAGTAAGTTAGATGTCATTGAATTGTGAATTGTAAGGATTGCTTATGGTGGTTCTGTGGTGAGGTCTGTATTGATGGAGATGGACCTACTGTAAGCTATAAAATGTCAAGATATTATGGTCAAGGTTATCTCTGTTTGTTAACTTTTGGAGAACTTTTCAGGTGATTACATTGACCTTCATGTCTCTAAATATAGCATGTTTAGTTTATTTTTACAGAAACAATGATGGTAGTGGTTTTGTAGTTTTATATGTACTGTAATGCATTGTCAAAATACTTGAATATGACTTGAAAGTTGGTACAGGTTGAAGCTATACAGTACATGGTACAACATTTCCATAATTGATGTACTGTATCTACTGTAGCATCATTTCATTTCGGATGTTATGTACTGTGTGAAGTCCCTTATCAGGCAAAAAACACACACATAAATCTACTTTTGTCTTATCATTGTCAGATGTGCTTTTATTTTGAAGAGTTGAATGCAGCTATTTTTATGAGATCCAGAATAAAGAGTTTTCATTACCTCATCAAAGCCTCTGTCTACAGTCTTTAATGCAGGAATTGATACGGCCATTGTATTCTCATTAAAACAGTAAACGAGGACAGACAATGTAATTTTCAGGATGTGAATGAATTTTTTTTACACCTATCTGAATCCTTAGGTGCATATTGTAACAATTGTGGGTATTTGTGGGTTTGTCATATGTAGTTTGTCACACTAATTTGATGTCATTTGCATGTTTTCATGTCTTCTTCTGTCCTGGAAAAAGATTTAAAAGCTGTTGAAGCCATTTTTGGCGGTCATTCACACAGCCTGTGTAAATACAAAGCAAACAAAAAGCTTCTGTACTTATTGCAGGAGACGTTAGAAAATGCTTAGGTGTTCCATTATTATTAGAAAATAAATTGTATTCCTGTAGCTCAATTGGTAGAGCATTGCCCTATCAAGCGCCCAAGCTTGGGGGTTCGATTCCCTGGGAACACAGGATAGGTAAAAATTGTTAGCCTGAATGCACTGTAAGTCACTTTGGATAAAAGCGTCTGCTAAATGCATTTTTTTTTTTCTATACATTTTAATTAGTATATTTACTTCAAAAAATAAAATTAGTTTTACTCACCCTCAGGCCATCCATAATTTAGTTTGTTTATCGGAACAGCATTACATTGCTTACTCACCAATGGATCTTCTTCAGTGAATGGGTGCCGTCAGAATGAGAGTCTATGCAAATGAGAATCTCATCTGAATCAAAAGAGAAATATGCACAGACCAAGCACCGTTAACCAACCAAAGCAGTTCTAAACAAAAAGTATATTTTAATATGAAAGGACAACAGGGGATGGACTTTTTTTACTGGAGGAAGAGTTATTTATTATTATTATTATTATTATTTTTATCAGAAGCGATGGATTAAATTCTTGAAACCATGCTTAGCGGTCAGATACTGCCATAGCCGCTGCATCTGCCACTTACAACCCTGAGAGAGAGGAAGACAGATTACTGCTCTTTAATAAAACATATTTTCATGGACATAATAGTACTGTATGTCCAGTTACTTCCAACATACCTTTTCAGGATCTTAATTAGGAGCTGTTTTTTGCACTGCAACATTGGTGAGATGAACGTCTGTGTACATCAAGGTTAAAGGGGATAAACAAGTTAATTACTCTACTATGGGGCGTAATATAAATATAATGCATTTCAGAAACGTATGAAAAGGATAAACTGATCGTCTATGCTGCTGAGAGAGAACCATAATTACAAAACAACAAACTGGATGTTCTCCAGTTTACAGAATGAGTTTCAACAAGGACATGAAAACTTTTTACAAATCAAAATCGCATAATTGAACTAATTACGACATGGCGTAAATGTACCTTAATTTCTGAAAAAGTTGCAAAAGTAATGACTTTTTCAAACAAGTTTCCTACTGCAGCATTAGAAAGTACTTTAACGATGAAAAATAGCAATGCATGTTTATGAAAAACATTTTCATAAAAAATAAATAAATAGCTTACTTACTGATGTTACAAGAACATAGACTCTCAAGTAAAGTTTTCTCCCTGGTGAGATAAATAATAAACATACATGACATAACAAACATCAAGTGATATATTTAGCAATAGTAATAAAGGTTGAGTAAAATCAAATAAAGAAAATATACTCAAGCTAAAAGTAGTAGATGTACCAGCTGTGAGGTAGGGATTCTCAATGTAACGCTGAGCGACATAGATCTCAACTTGAGCCTCGTCTTTCTGTTCTTCAGAGCGGGACCCATCCTAAAACCAACAACAGCATACAGGTTTAGACAAGATAGGGTGAGTAAAAAAAAAACCTTCCTCCAGTCTATGATATCTCTGAGTTTTCGAAACAGAAAAATTGTGCCACCTGTGTTGGGAAAGTATTGTAATCCAGGTGCTCCCTGGGCTTCTCTTAAACTCTGGTCTCTGGTTTAGGACGTCCTGTATGGTGTTGGTCAGGCCACATCTGTACCGTATCCAACTCCTTCCCTCCCTAAGAAGGAAGCCATTTTATCCTTTTATACAGTCATGCATTCATATGTAAATACAGACAACAGTTTAACGTTTAAACTTCAGAGAAAGTATAAAATGATTTAAAAAATGCAGTTTCAAAAGTTTGGGGTCTGTAGGACTTTTTTATGCATTTGAAATAAATCTCTAATGGTTACAAAGGCAGCACTTATTTAATCGAAATACTGTAAAACATATTTTAAATTTTTTTTTTTAAATGTAATTTATTCCTGAAAGCTGAATTTTCAGCATGGTTACTCCAGTCTTCAGTGTCTCTTGATCCTTCAGAAATCATTCTAACATTTTTGCTGTTCAAGAATTTGCTGCTCAAGAAACATTTTTTTTCCATTTCTGGAAACCTTGAGACTCTTCCCAGGATTACTTGAGGACCACAGTTCAAAAGAACATTTTTTTTTTTTTTTAGAAACATCTTTACTGTCATTTTTGCCATCAATTTAATGCATTTTACAACCCCAGTTACAGATAAGTTGGGATGTTTTGTGAAATGCATAAAATCAAGAATGTTATTTGTTCATAACCTTTATTTAACTGACTAAAGCACAAAAAAAAATCCATTGTTTTCACTGACAAACTTTCTATAAACAAATTCAAATTGTGATTTTGATGGCTGCAACACACTTCAAAAACGTTGGGACAAGGGCATGTTTAACTCTGTCACATCAACTTTCCTTTTATTTACAATGTTTAATTGTTTGGGAATTGAGTATATGTTTTTTGTCCAATCTCGCTTGATACAAGACTTCAGCTGCTCAGTCTGTGATCATCTTTGTCCGATTCTCCTTTTCATGACCGGTCATTCATTTTCAATAGGAGACCGATCTGGACTGATCTAGTACATTCGCTCCGTGTCTAAGAAACCATGCTGTTGTAGCACATGCAGATCTAATATCCAAGCATTTATCATTAAAGACATCATCTTCATACATGTCTCTGTACAATCCCAATATATGCATCCATATTAACGGTGCCTTCGCACATATGCTAGTGACCCATGCTGTCTGCTCTGCTGCAGCTTCATACCACGACAGATGTTTGCTCTTGCCTCTGTCCCTGATGAAAGTCTGGATGGTCCCTTTGGTCTTTGGGACTGTGAACTTGTAATCCATTTTCCCCAGAAACCAATTGAAATGTGGACTCATCTGACCACAGCACACATTTCCACTGTCTTTTTGTCTGTCTGAGATGAGATCGGTCACAGAGAATCCCGCGGTATCACTGCAGAGAACTGATGTTTAGCTTCTTTCCAGAGTTACAGAGATTCAAGTTGAATTTATTGATGCAGCAGCAGACTGTGTTAAGTGACAGTGGTTTACTGAAGTACTCCTGAGCCCATGTGACTATATTTAACACTACAGCATGAAGGTTTCTTATGCAATGCCATAAATAATGGGGTTCAAAGGTCACCATGCACATTCAACTGCTGTTTCCTGCCTTGCCCTACACAGACTGATTTCTCTCTGGATTCCCTAAATCTTTTCACAATATTATGTATGGTAGCTGGTGAAAGACCTACTTTCTTTGCGATTTTGCATTGAGAAATGTGATTTTGATCGATTTGTTTGATACTTTTCTCATGAAATTTGGCACAAAGTGTTGAAGCCATGATCAAGCTTTGCTTGTAAAGACTGAGATGCTCCTTACATACCATAACATGATACCCTCGGCTGTTACCAATTCACCCGCTTTCAAAAGAGTTTCATTTGGATATTCTTTTCACTTCTATTTTGCCCCGTCCCAACTTTTTTGGAGTGTGCTGCAGCAATCAAAATCAAAGTCGGTTTATATTTACAAAATACATTTACGAAGACTTTGGAAATGTTTTCTTTGCACTTTTGTCAATGAAATATAAGTTAAAGAGAATTAACAAATAACAGGATCTTGATTTTATTGCATTTTACAAAACGACCCAACTTTTCTGGAATTGGGGTGGTAACATTATAGCTGAATAATAACAATCAACTTAATCTCTTTAAAAGATATAATAACATTTTACAGACCCCAGATTGTACAACCACAGTGTTCAGCTCTTGATTGAATGAATGTCATGGTATTAAAAATTGTTAGCCTGAATGCACTGTAAGTTGCTTTGGATAAAAGCGTCTGCTAAATGCATTAATTTAATTTTAATTTATTAAACAGCAGCAGCTAATAGACTTACCCTTCTTTTTTTCTCCGTGAACTGTAGGCCCCTTTATGTCCAGCTGTCTGCTGATTTAGGTAAGTTTGTTACAGCAAACCTGATTAAAGCTGAAGCCTCACACATAACTCTGTGCTAAAGCTAATTTTAGGTAATTATATCAGCAGTCAAGCGCAGGTCTCAGATAAAGCACATAATATAATCTTTGTTTCAGAAGCCACCCTCTTATTTTTATGTCGCGTGACACTACAACTGTGGGCTATATGTTGCCACAGCAACCACCGAGCCATTCAGTAGTGACGCGTTGACCAGCGCTCTGCTCTGTCTCCACTACATTCACACATATTATCTTCAGTTTGCTTTTAGTGGAGAAACAAGATAATCATTATTTTCCCCAGTATATATTATTTAGTATATATTATTTAGGATGCTCCAAGGTGGAAACAGCATGAATATGTACACTAGATGGCAGCATTATTTAAATAATATGATCCCCAAGGAAACAAAAGATCCATCTTCACGTACACAGAAGCATGGAACTTATTACTAGGCCTTCATAAATGTGTCCAAACCACTGATCTGTATATTACTATATATGTTCTCTAATATAGATCAGTTGTCCAAACCAACGGAATCTGAAAACACTCCTTTTCAAGAGTGATTTTTTGATGATACACATTAAGCACACAGACATCAAGCAGAATAAAGGCAGCAGATCATCTGTCAGTGGTCCCTCATTATTCCATATATTCCAACAGTAATCTCGATTTAATTAAGATCATTATATATATATAATTATTTTATATTATTTTAAGCCTTCTTTCAAGCAACTTGAAAAAAAGTCCCTTAGTGGGCCCTGATCCCTACACATTTTTATTATTAAAAATAATAATCTAACAAAGATTCATACCACAGCTACTGTTCATGCCAGTAACCCATAAACCCATTTCATACCAAAAAGAAAAAAAAGAAAGATTTGTTTTATATATATATATATATATATATATATATATATATATATATATATATATATATATATATATATATATATATATATATATATATTATTGAAATACTATCATAGTCTTTATTAATGTGTATAATTTAAATTTTTAATTGTATAGTTTGCATTTTCCATTTTTTTATTTAATTTTTTGTCATTTCTATAAGCACATATATATATTTTTTATTTTTATTTTTTTTCGATAAAGTTTTTATTTTAGTGCATCAAACTAAATGAAAATGAGATATGTTGGGAAAAAAATAGCTGAAATTTTTTTAAAAAGATAGCTGAAAGTTTTAATATATTATTTTATTATTACTTTGTTTCATTTCAAATTCTTTAATTTCAGTTAACTATAATATCCATGCATTTTTTCCTCAAGATATGTTTTTGTAAAAAAACAACAAAAAAAGCTCCCCGTTTTCACCCAAAACCCTTTAATTATTCTCAGTCCAAATTAATCTTTAATTACATATTAGTAATAATAATAAAAATATATATAGCCTGAATGCACTGTAAGTCACTTTGGATAAAAGCGTCTGCTAAATGCAAAATCGTAATTGTATCATAACTCCCATATATCTTCCAATAATGCAAGAACTGGATTATTTGATCTCACATGAAACACATTTTATTAAAGAAATATATGAAACATGTGATATCATTTGCAAATGTTTAATAATTAAGAATTTCACCCCAAGTCCCCAAGTCACAATATTTGTTTTGGGTTTTGCAGTTTGACCATGATGAGCGTGGACTGTGTGAGTGAGTGATTGACTGTGTAGCCGTATCTCCAGGGCAGGACATGTCGACCACAGCAGGCTGATAATGTACTGCAGCTGTTCAACAGATTCAACCTCTCAGCTCATAAAATCCTACATCAAAACACTCTTTCTCCAGATGGACAATTATCTATAAAAACCAATCTGCCATCTCTTCAAAGCAAAGTAAAGCTCAGGGGTCATGTACTTCACCGTGGATCAGCAGAATCCTTAACCACATAGAGAAAGGATTACCTGTACGAGTCCAACCATGGCCACTGGTACGCTTTTCCTCCTCCATCTCTCCTCGGGAGTTATGTGAAGCAAACACACAAAGCATCTTGTGAAAAACCTCCTTGTTCTGTGGCGGTGGTCCAGAGTCCTCAAGCACAGAGCTTCGCTAAGCATTGTTGGATTTAAAGAGGAATGTTGGCGTGGAGGGTAATTGTCTCCGAGTGGGACAGCAGTGTTATGGCCAGGATATGGCGTGCTGTCTTTATCCTGACAGCTCAGCCCCAAACAGGGCAAGATCCCAGCAGGGATGAACTTCTCATGCTGTCCCGTCCAGGTTTGAGGTTGTGGTTTTGGTGCTCTGGTCAGGGAAAATGTGAGAAAAACAACCTGCGTGTTTTCTGGAACTCCGAAAGAAACAATTTTCAGCTTTGGGATATTGAGTCAACCTCCGAATGCTCCTACGAAATGCTGTGACTGATTTTTTCCCCCAATTACTACTGCAGTGTTATCAGACGCTGAGACATGGCTCCAGACACTGGTATGTGTGGCCAAAACCCTCTAACCAACCTTAATGTAATTTGACTCTCTCCTTAGTGGTTTGAAGGGACATCTTTATACTTTTGGAGCCAGACTCTCTCCTTGAGGCAGCTGTCGAACAGTTGCCAATTAATAACCAAAATGAACTGAAAAGCAGAACTTTCAACAGGCCTTATGAGCATGAAAGTGGAACATTAATTTTATACCAGTATACAAACTATTATTTCAGTTTTAGAATAAAGCATAGTTGACTTATAAAAGATCAATTACAAAACGGGGACCAATCTGACCAAAAAATGAAGACAGATATTTATGTTGGGTTGTTGGCATTCTTAATATCATGAACAACGACTCCCTTTCAATTCAAGAGAGTGAATTTAAATTGAATTTCCACGTCTCACAACTGTTTAAAAGTTTGGGGTCAGTAAGATTTATTTTTATTCATTTTTTTTTTGTGGCCATGAATTAAGAACACGTTCATAGACTTTTATTTTAATTATGGCCACAGTTCACTTATTTGTTCCCTTGTTTTAGTTCAGTCAAAATGAGGGAACAAATTAGTACAACGTGGACACAATTTACTACAACAAGGGAGCAAATTAACAAATTGTGACCACGGAAATACATGTTGTGGAAATGAAAAGTTAATTCATGGCCACAATAGATATATTTAAATAAAATGAGGGGACAAATTAGTAAATCGTGGCCACAAATAAACATGTTGTGGGAATGAGTCCTAAACCATGTGACACTGAAGATTGGGGTTATGATGCTGAAAATTCTTAATTTTGTAATATTAGTATTTTATACCTTTTTATAACACTACTGTGTGTGTGTGTGTGTGTGCATATAAATATATATCAACCTCCATATATATATATATATATATATATATATATATATGTGTGTATAAAATATGCATAAAAGACTATTTACATTTTACCAACCCCAAACCACAACCTATCATTTTCTATGTCTGTAATGCCTATCACTAAATGCCTATATATTATTTTGTTCATGCCAGTATTTAAAGTTTGCCTTATGAGCTGTATTTCCCGTTCTGTCAGTCATGTCAACGGGGATCTTGCTAGAGAGATGAATCACCTACGAGTGTTAACAAAACGAGCAAATGTACATTGGCGTGCGAGTTTTGCATCGCGCATCCTGTTCTTGGCGGTACCGAACGCCGATTGTCGGCAGCCACCTCCGGTTCCATTCTTCCCGGAAGTGCATGAAGAGATCACTAGGTCCTGTTTTCTGCCCGAAACAGATCTAGTGCCTCCTCACTACCCTCGACGGCGGGGCGTCTAATGGGTATGTGGAGATCCCCCCAGTTGAGCGTGCTATTACGATGCAGCTTTGCTCGCCAAGCACTGCCGCCTGTTTGGGTAATCCATGCCTCCCATCCAGGACCGGTAAGTTCTTGTCCGCACTGACAGCCAAGGCTTACAGAGCTGCTGGACAGGCCGCCTCTGCGCTGCACACCATGGCCCTCCTGCAGGTCTACCAGGGCAAGGCGTTAAAGCAGCTGCACGAGGGTAGTTCTGACGATGTCCACCTTGGTGGTCCAGGAACACCACCTTTGGCTAACCCTGGCGGAAGCACCGCTTCTTGGACTCTCCAATCGCCCAGGCTGGCCTCTTCGGCGACGCGGTGGAGAGCTTTGCCCAACAGTTCTCCGCTGCACAGAAGCAGACGGAGGTAATCAGACACATCCTGCCCCGGCGGCCCACTGCTGCCATCACCCAGCTGCCGGTTGCAGCTCCTTCACCTGCTCGTCGCCGAGGGTGCCCTCCTGCTGCCTCCGGGTGACCTGGAGTATCAGGATCCTGCTCTTCAGGAGATGGTCAAGGCACCACTCCTTCCCCTGGAGGAGGGCCGGGCGGAGAAAATCCTTTTGTTTCCCCAGCCAGTGGTACCCAAACATTCAACAAAACAGCAGTTTCCGGTTTCTCTGGGTCTCAAGAGGGCCAGGATGAAGGTGCATGAGGCGCAGCATCTCGCAGGCTTACGAAAGTCATCAGACTCGGCTATGCGATTCAGTTCGCCCGGCATCCCCCCAAGTTCAGGGGCATACGGTTCACCTCTTTGCTGGACAAAGATGCTCCCATCTTGCGAGCGGAAATTGCTGTCCTGCTGGCAAAGGATGCAATAGAGCCGGTCCCTCCAGCCGATATGAAGTCAGGGTTTTACAGCCCGTACTTCATTGTACCCAAGAAAGGTGGTGGGTTATGGCCAATCCTGGACCTGCATGTCCTGAACCAGGCCCTTCACAAGCTCCCATTCAGGATGTTTACACAGAGATGTATCCTTCAATGTGTTCGTCCATGAGATTGATTCGCAATTATCGACCAGAAGGAAGTGTAATTTCATGTCTCATTCTCCCCCGACACACGCCGTTTCTCTGCTTTGCGTTCGAGGGGCGGGCATATCAGTACAAGGTCCTCCCCTTTGGGCTTTCCCTGTTGCCTCATGTCTTCACCAAGGTCGTGAAGGCAGCATGACGGCGCGTCTCTCGACAGAGTATGCTCAGTCAATGCTGAACTGCCTGGAGTCATTTCGAGACAGGAAGATGGTTCCACTGAAACAGTTTCAGAAGCTGCTGGGGCAAATGGCTCCCGCTGCCGCGGTCAAGCCGCTCGGGTTGCTTCATATGAGAGCGCAGTCAGACCTTGCTTTTCTATGGGCAGGGGTTCCCCTACTGCAAGTGTCCAGGCATGTTGTTGTTTCAACAGATGCCTATGCCATCGGCTCGGGTACCATGTGCAACGGGCATGCAGCGTCAGGCACCTGGACAGGGCCTCGCCTGCAGTGGCATATCAATTGCCTCGAGTTGCTGGCGGTGTTGCTTGCTCTGTGCCACTTCAGATCGTGGCTACGCAACAAGCACATACTGGTCCATACGGACAACACTGCGACCATTGCATACATCAACCACCAAGGTGGTCTGCACTCCCGTTGCGTGTCGCAACTCACCCACCATCTCCTCCTTTGGAGTCAGAAGCATCTGAGGTCGGTACCTGCAATGTCAGGGAGGACGAGGAGCAGATACTCTTAGTGGCGCCATACTGGCCCAATCGGACTTGGTTTCCAGAACTAATGCTCTACGTGACAGCACGTGACAGCCCCTCGTTGACGTATTCCCCTGAGGAAGGATCTCCTTTCTCAGAGAGGGGGCACCCTCTGGCACCTGCGCGCAGACCTGTTTAATCTCCATGTGTGGTCTCTGGCCGGACGCGGAGGTTCTAAGGGGTTTACCTCAAGCGGTAGTAAACACCATCACTTCAGCTAGAGCGCCCTCTACTAGGCATGCCTACTCGCTGAAGTGGAACCTGTTCGTCGATTGGTGTACTTCCTGCCAGGAAGACCCTCGTAGATGCCCGATCGCGGTTGTGCTCTCCTTTCTGCAAGATGGGCTGGAGCGAACGCTGTCTCCCTCCACTATCAAAGTGTATGTTGCCTCTATTGCTGCACATCACGATGCAGTAGATGGCAAGTCCTTTGGGAAGCATGACCTGGTCATCAGTTTCCTTAGGGGGCAAGGAGGCTGAACCCTACGCGCCCTCATCTGGTACCCTCTAGGGATCTCCCCATGGTCCTGACGGACTTGAAGCAGGAGCCCTTCAAGCCTCTGCAGTCAGTAGAGTTTAAGTTTCTGTCGCTGAAGACAGCACTCCTCACTGCATTGGCTTCGGTCAAGAGGGTTGGGGACCTGCAGGTGTTTTCGGTCAACGATACGTGTCTCAAATTCATGCATCTGAGGACCGATGACTTGTTATAAAATTACTCCAGTCAGCTGCTTCTGGAATGAATTTGATAGCTCCAGCCGCAGAGACTGTCAATCATCAAGACAACATGCTTAATTGTCTGTGAAAGATTGCCACAAGGAGATCAAAAAATTCCCTTTATGCCAAAAAGCAATTACTTTGCTCTTGTTTTAAAACGATCCATTTGTGCACCGGTGCATGCATGAAAACAAGAGGCATGCTGGAACAGCAACTGCAAAAGGACTGTGATTAAGCTCTGTTGAATTAATCCATATATTAGTCAAGTCCCTATATGTGAAATTTTACCATAGACATTAATAGTTGATGAGTATGCAAAAAAGACTACAGGTGTTAAATGTATTCTCTGTAATGCTATTACTGCATCCTCTTTGAACTTATTGATCTAAGAAACAGTTCTTTAAAAATTCAAATACAGAACAGGTGTGCTATTGTGATATAAACCGTCTTTACTGATTAATCCATTTAAAAACATCGAAAGTTGCAAGACATGTTACAAAATTATAGGACTGCCTTTCTTCTAGAGGCTTCTAGGTATAGGAAATATTTAAACACAACTGTTCAAAAGTTTGGGGTCAGTAATTGTTTTGAAGAAACTAATAAATATGCTACTTTAATACATGAGTGCATTAAATCAAAAGTGAAAGTAAAGAAATTTATAATTTTACTAAATCATTTTATTTCAAATAAATGATGATCTTTAAAATTTTTGATTCATCAAAGAATCCAATTTATACATAAAATAATTTAGTTAATTATATTTTACTTGGAATTGTTTATGTTTATAAGGATTCTTTAAGTACATATCAAAGTTATGATCCCTTATTTCCCATCACGCACTGGGGCATGAATAATTAAATTAAATATTCATTCATATTCAATATAAAATCTTTCACTGTTTTTGAGTTGTATTTACACTGTTTTATGGTTGTTTTTGTTGTTAGGTTTAGCAGCGTACTGTTTTGTGACATCTGGAGTTTATTTTCTACTCTAAATGATCCATTTATATATAAACACTACCCACTGATTGTTACCGTCATTGTGTTTGGTGGACCACGTATTGAGGCCTCTGCATTCAGATGGGTAATAATTTCAACAAGTGGTAATATTATCTCTGAAGGATAACAAGCTGTCTGCTTGCTTACGTGCATGTTTGCAAGTGAATCATATGCTTATATAGCATGGGTGATTTCCAGTGTTACATTGTTAAAGTAAATTTTAGAAACTAAGAAGAGTGTACTGGAGTACTGCATTTAAGTAAATAACTACGTAGATATTACTCATCAACAGTGTTGGGTGTAACGCGTTACAAAGTAACGCGTTACTGTAATAATATTACTTTTTTCAGTAACTAGTAGTGTAAGGCATTACTCGTCTGAAAATGGTAATATTATTACAGTTTTCCCAAGCTAGTTACTTGCGTTACATTTGCCAGTAGCACCTTCATCACACACAAGGCACACAACACAGAGAACAGAAGGGAAGGGAAGGAGGGCGTGAATGGAACAGTGATTGGTCTGGGTTTGGCACGAGGTATCATTTACCATCACTGATTGGTCGACAGCCGGCAGCAGAGCGGCACGCTCAGACAGATGGGGAAAAATGGAAGCGTCAACAACGGCAAGCTCTTTTTCAGAGGAAGGTTCCCAGCAACAGAAAGCTAGTTTCGACGGGTGGAGATTCAGTAATTATTTTGTAGGAGTGCTCCGATCACGATCGGCCGCTCGTTAATGCGCATCTCAGTAAAGCCGGTTCTCTAAAGCGGTTTATTCCATCAGGTGCGTGAACCATATGTTCATACAACCGTGCCAATAAACGCTGAAAATGAACGTGGATTTGCGCATCTTCTCAGTTAATAACGGCTCTGTGTAGTAACAGCTGCTCTATGTGAAATCACGCACCTGATGGAATTAACCGCTGATTAGAGAACAGGTGTACTGACGAGCAGTAATATAAGTGAGTTGTGTAAACAGTGATTTATGTGACTTCAATTATTTCTTATTAAACTGAAATCGAAAAGTAAAAAGTATTTTTTGGAAAAACCACATCCTGGTGTTAGTCTTCATATGCTGCTGAATAGTGTTAACACGGATATAGAAAAATAAGGAGTGCAAGAGATTGATTCCTAATGTCAGTTTATTTTAATTAATACTACAGTAGTTCGGTTCCCTTTACATCTTTAACTACCCGTTAATTTATCAATTGAATGGGTGACCTATCCTCATTAATAGAGCAAACATTTGTCCCCCCTGAGAGAATTGGCAGGAGCCGCCACTGATAAAGACCCTAAAGAACACTCCTCCTTTGTATGTTCTCCCCCCATCTGATGCATCTCAGGCAATCATAGAGTAATTAAGAAAAAAAGATGTAACTAGTAATATAACTAGTAATATAACTAGTTACTTTCTCCAGGGAGTAATAAAGTAAAGTAAGGCATTACTATTTTTGAGAGTAATATGTAATATGTAATATATTACTTTTTTGAGTAACTAGCCCCAACACTGCTCATCAAACTTTAACTGGCTATGTTAATTCCTTTGCTAAATTTACCTAACGTAGTTAAGTAGATTTTACTTGGTTCAATACTTTTAAAAAATCTTCGTAACAATTTGCACTAACACTCTTAAGTAAATTTAAAGTAAAATCTACAAGTTATTTTTTTCAGTCTGTTTTCAATATTGATAATAATAATAAATGTTTCCTGCAGTGAATCAGCATATTAGAATGATTTCGGAAGAATCATGTGAGTGAAGACTGGAGTAATGATACTGAAAATACAGCTTTGACATCACAATAAAACACATTTTAACATAAACTACTATAGAAAACAGACTTTATGACAGCATATTTCAATAAAACCCACATTTGAATTAATAAAATGTAAAGTTATTTAAAGCATTGTTTAGCTTTACATTTTTATTGTAAGTGCATTATTGAACAATTGTTTTGTCTTTATTTTTACAAACTGAAGGACATGCATGCTGTCAATATTTTAATTTAACCCCCTTTAAGCCACAGCAGCAGCACATAGCGACTGCACTGATTTTACAATATTCAGTGCATTTACAATATTCAAAAACAAAGATGAAATGTTCTTATGCACAATCCTACTATATGCCACTTCTCACAAAATCAGATGTTTTTGTTCACGAATGGAATGTCATAAAAAACAGAATACCATCAGCACATTCTTTGCTATAATTGCAATTTCTCAGGCAAAACAATTTTTCATCCAACATCTCAAACAGTTATAGTTGTTGAAACATCCTGGTTTTTGTAGGATGTTGTAAAAACTTCTTTGGGCCTTCCATATCTGACACACATGAGGGGTTCTGATATGATGTTTGTGCTAAGAATTTTATGCATAATGCAAAACACACAATTTCTACTGCCTAAGCTAAACGCTCAAGTTTCAAGAAAAGCAAGGGGACATACTGAGAATGTTTTAGATCAGAAAGTCCTATGTAAACTATGTACAAAAGTCATTAAAAACTGGCATATGAAAAACATTAAAGAGTGGCAGATGAAATTTCCAGTTGATGTCAACAAGAAATCTGAACAAGCACAGCGCTGAAACAGCATTAAATAAAAATAAATATATATTTAAATAAAAAAGTGTACTGTATGTGTTTGTGTGTATATATATATATATATATATATATATATATAATTGTAATCTTCTGAAAATAAATCAAACATACAGGCTGGGTCATATGCTATGTTATCATGTCATGTCATATATACCTTAAAAACTAGGCTGGCATTAAACGATGACACAAAGACTATTGTGTCAATAAACAGAAATAAACTCTATCTTCTTTGTACTTTACAACATTTACGTCTGCCGAATATTTTCATTAGCATTCATGTTTCTGCAAACACTATTCATTTGAGGATGGCTCACAGTAATTTATGAACATAATGAACATACTATAAAATGTATGTACTGTGAAATAATATTAGGTTTTGTAATAAAGCAGAAAAAAACCCTATATTTAAAATATGTATAGGGGTGTAGACTTTTGATCTACAGATCGTACTTCCTCATTTTTGTATCCCTCGATTATCACGAATAGTCAAATTGAGCCCAGTGCATTATGGGTGTAATAGTTTTCCTAACATTTTCTTCACAGCCCGTTTTCTAGCCTTATAGAACTGGTTTTAAAAGACTGTCTTTGTGCTTCATAGGCAGCCAGCTTTTATCAAAACACTTTCTTGTCAGCAATGATTTACATCTTTAAAGGAAAACTGACCAAGGCAACTTGCAGTTAGTTTGAAAGCTAAACATGGTTAAGGAAACACCTTAGATGATACAGAACTGGTAAAATGCAAGATTAAAAGCTAAGATAAATCAAGCTTGTCATTAATAACATTGTAAAATGACCAAAAGCATTTATAAATATGAAAATATTTGTTTACAAAGTGAAACTACAACAAATTATTATTACTGATAAGCTATCCAAAGGTGCTTAATGTAGTTTTTTTTTATGTTTTGGTACCTGGCATATTTGGTATATAGCATATTTGTGACCGTAGACCACAAAACCAGTTGATGGGGTATATTTGTAGCAATAGGCAAAAAAATATTGTACGGGTCAAAATTATCGATTTTTATTTTATGCCAAAAATCATTAGGATATTAAGTAAAAATCATGTTCAATTAAGATATTTTGTAAATTTCTTATTGTAAATATATCAAAACTTAATTTTTGATTAATAATATGAATTGCTAAGAATAAATGTGGAAAACATTAAAGGTGTTTTTCGCAATATTTAGAATTTTTTTTTTTTTTTTTTTTTTGTCCAAAGAAAAACCATACATCAATGAGAAAGCTTATATATTCAGTTTTCATATGATGTTTAAATCTCAATTTTGAAAAATGTAAACTTAAGACTGGTTTTGTGGTTCAGGGTCACAAACACACACACACACACACACACAAACAAACACACATACATATATACATATATACATAACTTCATGCGTGAATAATAACATTTGAGCTCAAAACTATCTTAGGTATATAAAATGTCATGTCTAGTTGTGGAGAGGGGATACATTTTGTTGGAGTGAGCAAAAATGTAGAGGATGATTTCAGGAGGTTGAAAATTGCTGCGGTTAATCTAGGAATCTTTTTCTCTGGAGACTTAGAGCTCCTATCAGTTCATCCACAACAACGGAGTTACAATGTTTCATTTTCTGCTATCAACCAAAGTGTAGGAGCCTCAGTGCATGTTCTCTGAAAATCAGCCCACAAGGTGGAGATAATACAGAGTGTAGTTTACAGGTCAATTTACAAGCCTCCTAATTTCAAGGACACCCACTGAATATTAGACATAAAGTCAAGCTGAAACAAGTGGACATAACCCTTGAAGCAAAGACGCAGGTCCAGATACGCTTCCGAAATCTGCAAAGAGTTTTCTAAAGAATTCACTTGTTACCGTGGACCAGATGAATCAAGGGCGTTCCAGGAAACATAACACGGTGAGGAATGTGGGGGCGATTTTGAGCCAAGTCAGTAAAAATCCAAAACCACCTAGTTAGGTGCCCAGTTTGATGCTGATCATCAGTCCTGATCTCAGAGGCTCACGCGGTGACCTGTTTTTACCCAGGTGAACGTCCTATCAATCTTCTGTCTGGTACATTCTCTGTTCTTTCAAATAAAAATAAAAAATAACCATTAAACATGATCACACATAATGATGGAATCAGAAATATAGAAAAAGGTACGGCTGTCTTTAGAATCTGAGAATTTATCAACACGGAAAAAAATTCACTATTATATCTTCCCCTGTGATATAAATGAGTTATTATTGACTACATTCAGCTTCGTTTTTGCTGCTTAATTATGTAGATGATGAAACAAATAAATAAATAAAATAAATAATTTTGCTTATGAACTAGTTCTGTGTACCTTGCATCACAGAAGTTGAAGCACTGGGCATCACTGTGTTCTGCACATGTGCAGCGATGAAGCACCCTCGCTCCTGTCCCACTGGAGCGTCTCAGTCGCTGAGGGCTGCGGTAGCTGGACATGCCATACGGGACTGTGCGCCTGCAGACAGACAAAACATGCTCTTATTTTGGGCATTTCACGATTTTTTATAATAATAGTAATAAAAAAAAGTAAATTCTGTCATAATGCACTAACCCTTGTGTTGTTTGAAACCTATATGACTTGGTTAAAATGAACTAATACCAAATAAGTTTAAAAGTTGTCCATAATCAATATAAACAGTTTCATCCAGCTTTATATGATGAACAGATTTATTTAAGCTTTAATTCACATATACTGTAAACACACAGCATAAATTGAATCACATATGTGATTAGTCTTACTATCGCTGTAATAAGTCGCTGGGGTATATTTGTAACAATAGCCAAAAAATGATTTGTATGGGTCAAAATTATAGATTTTTTCTTTAAAGGCAAAAATCATTAGGATATTAAGTAAACATCATGTTCCATGGATATATTTTGTAATTTTCCTACCATAAATACATAAAAACTGAATTTTTGATTAGTAATTTGCATTGGTCAAGGGTCACATATGTTAAATACAAAAGCTCATGCTTGTGTCACATGCTAGAACAAACCTCATTGGTTCTTGTACATCACATGTTTGGGTTTCTGTGTTTATCATATTTGATGAGCTCTATGCATGTGTCAATCATTGTATATATAAAGGTAAATAATGCTATTACTACCTTTTTGGGACTTCTGAGTTTTGGTTACCTAGACTTTCAGTGAAGGGACAGAAACTACTCTGTTTTTTTTGTTTTTTTTTTAAATCTTAATTTGTGTTTTGACGATTAACCAAAGTCTTATAGGGTTGGAATGACATCAAACTAACCCTTTGAGAACCATTTCCCCCAAAAGAGAAAATTAATTCAAGTGTTTCTTTGCACAGTTAGTTCTGAAAAGACAAAATGAAAGAATAATAATAAACAATCGGTCAAACATATCTGATACTAAATGCATAAAACTGCTGCCATCCACATGTCACTAGAGCTCAAAATTGCTTTGGAAACACAACGGCAATCATAACAAATTCAAGACTGACTCTGGAATGATTTAAGGGATTCATTAATTGCATTTAAATGTGGTTGTCGTTCCTGATACTTTCCAGCACTCATCTGGCCTTTTTGTTCAGTATTTTTCACAAGAAATGTGCCGTAGTTGTCTTTCATGCCAACTTAAGTTTGCATATGACTAACATATTAAGTCGCTGTTCCCTTTTCTCCCGTGCACAAATATTCAGTAGTGAAACTGAAGAGGTATGGCATTGCTTTTGTGACAACAGGTGGGCTGGTAAATCATGCTAAAACATAGCTTTGATTGTGTATAAGCATCACAGACAACAAAGCCATAAAAGACGAGCCAGATCTTCACAATCATGCCAAACAGCTCATTAAAATTTAAATCACTCCACATATGGCACACGTTTGGGCTGAACTCACTCTGGCATAAGAAACAGATGAACACTGTCCAGTCAGATATAACAATTCTGTTATGAATCTGTTGATGGATTTCAGACATAAACTAGCAAAAACACAAACGACCAAACCAGATTCAGGAGATCATACACTACTGTTCAAAGGTTTGGAGCGGTGAGGTTGTTTATGCGCACCATTTATTTGATAATAAATACAGTAAAAAGTGTAATATTGTGAAATTAAATTAGAATTGAAAATAACTGCTTTGTATTTGAATATATTTTAAAATGTAATTTATTCCTGTGATGCAATTTTCAGCAACATCACTCAAGTCTTCAGAAATAATTTTAATGTGCTGATTAGCTGCTCAAGAAACATTTTGTATATTATTTAATAAGATTTATTATTATTATTTTTATGCTGAAAACAGTTGTGTTGCTTAATATTACTGTATATATATATATATATATATATATATATATATATATATATATATATATATATATATATATATATATATATTATAAACTTACTCTACTGTCACTTTTCATACATTTAATGCATCCATGCTGAATAAAAGTATTAATTTATTCATCTCAAAAAATGTTGAAGCCAAAACCTTTAAAGCCAGTGTACTTTAAATAGCTTAAAAATAGTTTCAAATTCTGTCGTCATCTATGTTCATGTTATTCCAAACTTGTATGACTTTCTTTCTACTGCTGAACACAAAAGAAGATATTTGGAAGAATGTTGGTAACCAAACAGATTTAGTTACTATTGACTTACATTGCATGGTCAAAAAAACTAAAGACGAAAAAACAACAACATTGAAACAACTTCTCAAAATTTCTTCCTTTATGTTCCACAGAAGAAAGAAAGTCACACAGGTGGGAAATCCCTTTAAAACCTGAAACTTTGTAAAGTATGGTGTGTTTTTATTATTGTAGAAGCTCTAAAAGAGGAAAGAAATCTGTTACATTTAAAACACAGCTGGAATTGCATTAACACTTGGAGATAAACCACAAGAGGCTGTCTCTAGTGATGGGTTGGAACAAGGGCCAAAAATCTTTCTGCAGACTCATCTGGGAAGGCTTCCACGCACTTTATATGAGCTTCTCTCTGATCTCCAGCCACTTTCTTCAGAACGCATGCCTCTCATCTCACATCACAACTGTTTGCTCTCATGTTGACCATTTAAGTCAGGGGTCTGAGCTGAATTCCTGAAGGATCGCCTGTCAATATCAATGGTGAGTGATGTGCCACAACACATTGTAAGTCATAGTTTAAATAGCTCAGCGTCAGTCTGAATCACTCTACTAAAAGTCCTGTGGCGATCTCTCATGTTTTTAACTAAATAGTGATAACTCATTCATGGCTGCATGTTTATAAATATATTTTAATCATATGTTTGCTGGCTGTGGAATCATATTGAATAGAGAGTGTTAAGGAGCGTTAGGTATGGCCTCATTTTAGTATTTTTTTTCTGGCGAGCCATTTTTTATTATTTTTTATTGTACATATACTGTTTGTGCTGGCTGTGAGAAAAAGTGTTCTCATTCGAACTCTAATTTTTGCGAATCCTCTGCTTCTATTGCATCAGCACCATGGACAGTAACTGTTACCATGGAAACACAGTCGTGTCAAACTATGCCTGTGGTAAGTATTGCAGAAACTCAAGTTGGACAGTCGTTGTATAATTTAAAGAGCAGACACCATTAAATCAATGACAATCCTTCAGTCAAAATACTAACATTTATTTAAGTCACGGTTGAATTATAAAATTCCATATATATACTAAATATAATATTTTACAATTCAACCATTAGTTAAATAGGTAGAATTATGATGTGCATATTATTATAGTATACTGCAATTCAACATTTTTAGAAGATCAGAACGATTTTTTACATTTTATACAGCAAAAATAGTAATATTAAGAAATATATATATATATTTTTTTACAATTTAAACTATATATATATATATATATATATATATATATATATATATATATATATATATATATATATATATATATATATATATATTTGAAATGTAATTTACTCCAGTCTTCAGTGTCACGTGATCCTTCAGAAATCCTTCTTATATGCTGATTTGGTACTCAAGAAACATTTCTGATGATTATTAATGTTGTCAACAGCTGTGTAAAATTTTTTAATAAATTAAAACTTTTATTAAGCAAAGATGCATTAAATTGTTCAAAAGTGACAGTAAAGACATTTATAATTTTACAAAAGATTTGAAGATAAAAATAAATAAATAAATATTTAAATATATTATTTAAAAATATATTTATGAATTGAATTTAATATAATTTACTCAAATGCAAATATAAAAAAGTGTAATGTAAATATTAGTGTTTTATATTTTTTATTAAATTATATGTTTTAGCATACCTAATAATAAAATGCATAATTTTACAGGCTGTACTGTATTATTTGTTTTTCCTTATTCCACTTTTTAATCCAAGCTAAATTATAACTACTTAGCGTTCTATGAGTCTTAATGGAAAACAATATTGGTCCAATAGAATGAAAAAGAAAAAACGGACAGAACAACCATATCCAATAACTCTCAATGCTTCTGTCCTGAATATAAGGGTCACAGGGTTGATCATTCATCCAGCCACAGGCCTGAACATGAAACTATGAAAACAGATTGTTCAGGATGACTGAGAGACCTTGCCCTGATCTCATGCATGGAATGTGCGTTCCCAGGGGATCATTTTGTTCACCTCTCTCGAGACCAAACCAACAATACCACATTCAGAGGAGGGAATGTCTGTTTCTGCGGAATGTTTTACCTTTAAAGTACACACTTTATGTATATTGTGACCAAATATGTTTGCCAAATTGACTATTAAAAAAAAAATTTTATGCACTCACTGTGGGGTGTTGATCCAGATGATGCCCAGATGACAGTAATACACACATTCCCTGTCCTTAAAGGAGTAGCAGGTACAGCGCTTGGCTCTTGTGTGGGTGCGTGATGCTGAAATGAGCTCTGCTTCTGTCTGCTGATGTACAACACTGCTCAGATCATCAGAGGAGACTGGAGATGAGTGCAGGTCTCCTGTCCGGGATAATGATGCACCTTTAATTCGAATGATAACCAATCATCAGAGGAGGACATAGCTAATGTCCAAGCACACTTAAATGTGTCTGTGTGCAAATTATGTCTATTTAAGACAATAATTATATTTGTGACTTTTGGTTTTGTGTAAATACTGTTATTCTGATTAGATTATAATTAATGACAACGTAATGCAATACACGTTTATTGTTTCAATGCACAATAATAATAATAATAATAATAATAATAATAATAATAATACATGTAGATTAATTAAATATATATATATATATACTTTCCTCATATTATAATTGCATTACACTATTGCATTACACTATTGAGCAAAGGCAAAGGCATTACACTATTGAGCAAAGAAAATTAATATGTGCTTAATATTCATGACAATGCATATTAAGCGTATTTAAATTAAATTCAAATTAAAGCCAGCATGTTACAATGTCTTGTGATCTGGTCATGTTGAGATGCACCCGCCAATTAGCCATATAACAGTCGATAATGAGGAAAGTCATAAGGACTTAATGACACACAGTACAGGATTGACAGAACTTAAAACTAGTCAAATAACAAACTGGTAATTGCTCATATAAATTTTAAACCCACTTTACTCATGTAAAACTCACAAGAAAACAGAGGTCCAGTATAGTTGGACCACTTACCCACGGTGAAAATGTTTAACAAGCTCACAATTAACAAAAGAGCAACAGGAAACCTTTTTGCCATTTTGCCAGAGTCCTCACTGAGCGCGCGACCGAGATGTGAACAAGTTGTCAGACGCGGTATCCGAGTTTCTAAATTAAAAATATCTTCCAAAACATTTTCACTTCAGTCCACAAACCACTTCTGAGCATCCCCTTCTTCATCTCTGAAAAAGCCTCAAGTGAAAAGAAAAAAAAAAGCTTTTTTTAACGGTCAGGCAAAATGTATAGCCTATTTATAGCGCGTGTTGACACCACCCACTAGTGACCGCGCGCACACAGTTCAGAGGAGCGACTGATGCTCTGAAAGATGACAGATCATGTCAGCATGATATTACAAAAATAACACGCTTAAGAATTTGGATACATCTCTTCGCTGTCCATCTTTTGTGTATAGATATCCTAAAACAGTCGGTTATTTACACTCCATTATCTCCGTGCACTTCAGGAACTTCAGCACTAATCGCTCTCAGCTTTGAGGAATTAGCTCGCGCTTATAAAGCTAGCTACCTAGTCCATTGTTTATTATTTTACCTTCATAGCTGGAGGACATTAAGGTTGGCCTCTTGAAAACCAATCATATTGTTTCTGGTCTAACTCAGGTTACAACACTGCAAAATAAAAAACTGGGCATCTAGCAACCCTCACTTTTATTGCAACGATCTTGTGTGCTCAGTGACTTTTTCCTTTTGGGAATGTTAATTATAATGTGGCACTATAAGGCATTTTATAAGGGTTTAGGAGGTAGTAAAAGGGGAGCTCCCAGAATCCAGTTTTCTTCATATACTTAGTCAAAAGGAATAGTTTACCCAAAAATGAAAATTAGTTGACCTCAGCCCAGATGAGTTTGTTTCTTCATCAGAACAGATTTGTAGAAATGTAGCACTGCATCACTTGTTCACCAATGGAACCTCTGCAGTGAATGGGTGCCGTCAGAATTAGAGTGAGCAAGCTTTCATTCTGGGGTGAACTACTCTTTTCAGTGGGTTCACACACCATAATCTGTAAGTGTTTTCTTAAAGGAAATGTTTCAATATTTTATTCTATTTTACTTTTTTACATAAACAAATTTGTACATGTCTTACATCAGTGGTTTCTATGCAGGATGCTAATGAGCGACCATTAAGTCATTTCAGAGCAAATAAACATTTTTGCCCGCTGACCTGGTGACCTCAGTTTCCTCGTCAGTGTTAAGTTTGACAGCCAGTCTCCCTCAGAGGATTTCAAGCCCTTTATAAATCTCTTCAGGGGTCTGCCAGTGTTGTTTATCACCTAAACGTTTCTATTTTAGGTCACATTATTAAAATGTAAGACACTTCTGTGATATTTAGTTCACAGTGTACCCAGAGTTGAAAAAAAAAAAAGTATTTTTTTTTTATTCTGTGTTGTATCTAATGTTCTATTCCTGACAGATAAAATAGCCTATTAGACAGACATGCTATTATTTGAATGCAAAAGGACGTATTTACTTATCTGAATTTCATGAGGGTCTTGGCAGAAGCTGTATTTGGGCATGGGACATGCTTATCCCTATCCCTAAATCAAACCCACAAACATCAGGAAGTTTTCCCATCCAGCGCCCTGGTTAACTGCAGCGGTGAAAGAGGAATTCCACACCAATTACATGTGAAAAAAAAAAAAAAACAAGAACAGAAACAATTCACTCACAAGAATCTCTCATTTTTGTGGAAAGTGGGAAATAAGGATTTTTCATATCAGCTACTGTAATTTAGCAATTATTTCAAATTGATTGTAATTCAGAAATACCCATAGTCTGACTACGCATTCATTCAGATAAAATGTATATACAGTTTTATATAACCACTTCACACTGTACCCATTAAAAGATGGATATTTGATAAATTGCTATATCCTTTGCAGATATAATTTCCGAAGGTGTTTATCTAACAACAAATAATGTTTTTATAAGCACTGAGAGTTATTATGATGAAAAACATTTTTGGAGCCAGACTCATGGGGACATTTATGTATGTGCGGCCTGGACGTTTGAATATTTAAGTAGCTCTACCTCAAAAGCCACTAAGTACATACAAGGGAATATATGTTACACCAGTATTCAAACATACTGTGCACAAAGCAAACACAGTTTGATTGCAGCCAAGTAAAACACCATGCACTTGAAGCTTTGCCCAGTCCCAGCTGTGAAACTATACTGAAAGTCGACTTTAATCACTTCCCTGACCCTACCGTGACTTGAAATTAATATAGGCCAGTAAAAGTGCCCTTTCCACTTGAAGAAAAAAAAAAGTGTGTAGAAAACCTGACACCTCATTGAGAAATGTCATATTTTACAGAGGTTTGTTGCTGTAGTGTAGGGAGATTATAAAATATAATTCATTTTGGAGAGAAACTCGAGAAAAACTAAAATCTCCAATAAATATACTGGATATAATTCCCCAGATTCATCTATTTTTCAAATAAATTTCACAAAAAAAAAGGAATGAATATGTTTATTACAAAAACTATACTAACAGTAACTGAACAAAATGTAGAATACAAAAAACACAGAATCTGTGTTTTTACAAAAGAGGTTCCCACGGAGTGGACCGTTGCGTTGAAGAAAGCTTGTGTGCTTCTAATGTGGTCATTTTCTGTGAGAGGTCTGAATGTCATTGAGTTGTTGGTGGCAATTTAAACAACTAGATGCCTTTTGTTTGCATAATGCATTGTACTACAGCCCCCATGATATGAGCTTTCAGGGTGAGTGTTTGGAAAATGGCAGCGCTGTTTTGCTATATTAAGTTTGAATGAAGCAGGCATCTGGGGGACCCTCACTAAGTTCTGCTTCAATTCATTAAAAAGAAATACATCAATGTTGACTTGAGATTGCATCCAGGACACTGGAGAGCACTCGGGATGGAGATTCAAGGCATTGGCAGACAATAGTGAGACCTGATTACTTCATTATGTTGGGCGCCTTCATTCCCAGATGGTTCACAGACCAGGGCCTTTTGGACATACTCATTTTATTTTAAGGTTTACAATTTTTTCAGGAGGAAGTGTCATTGAATTTTGCCACTCAGTTTGAATTTAATTTCAAACATCCATTAAACAGAGTAATACAATCCATTACTCTTAAACACACTATGCACTGATCTAATATTGGAATACTCCTGTCTGATCATAACACCTTTAAATAAAATTTGAAATTGAATTGCTCTGAAGCATTACACAAGCTCAGCTACAAGAACGCCCGCTCCTCTGCCAGTACACACATACCGAGATGATACAGCTTTAATACATCAAACTTATCTACTGCAGGTCTTGCTTGATGACCCTGACCTTCATATCCTACATTCCTCCTAAACTGATCTGTGTAATACTTGCCAAGCCTAGGTTAATGAAACACAAACCTGAGGGATTTTTTCCTCCCAAAAAAAAAAAACACATTCAATGTGTGCATGATAAACACATGTATGCATGAAAACATTTGCACATTCACACCTTTCAATTAACGGAGGCTATCCACTGAGCCATAATAGAGATGTGGCAATATCAAGTTTCACCGTGTGCTTGCAAAAGAAAATGTGCAGCTAATTTTCTTAACGTGAAAATGTTTTTGCTTTTTTTCCCTGAAATGTCACCTCAGGGGCTCTGTAGTATTAAAACACGCTACACTCTCAGAAAAAAAGGTACAAAAGCTGTCACTGGGGCAGTAGCTTTTCAAAAGGCACACCTTTTTACCTAAACAGTCCATACTGGTAACTTAAAGGTACATATTGTTACCTAAAGTGTACATATTAGTACCTAAAAGGTTCAAAAGCATACCTTTTGAAAACGTACTTCCCATACTGACTTTTTGTACCTTTTTTTCTGAGAGTGTACAATGAGTAGTGTGATGAATATTCATGTAATAAACTCTTACTAAAGCTATTCGTTTAATAATTATTTTTTACAGTTTTGTCAGATAAAGTCAAGCGATATGTTTTCTTGCAGTATTAATTCAGTGAATTTAAAAAAAAAAAAACATAAACTTTTTTCATTTTTGCAAAATTCTGTGAAAATCCCCATTTTTTAAAAAAATCATACTGATCAAGCATGATATTCTCAAGAGGAAAAATTGCAATATCATTTGAACACAGCAATAATAATGCATCCTCTCCCTCAGATAAATGTGTAGGGGGAGAAAATGAAACAGAATCTCATTCCTGAAACAACTCAATGACACAATCCTGTCCACATCTGATTGGTTGTTACATTCGTCCTCCCTTTAAAGTTAGCTCTGACAAATTCTCCCGTTTTCCTACGATATGTACAATGAGTAAGATGAACTGAGGAAGTATTTTATGTTTGCATGTGACACACCTTCCTCCTTCAATCTATTCCTCAAACCACTTCATCAGTTATTGTGACCCTCCACAATCCAGATCACAAGATTTGTTGTAGGTGTTGAATCAGATGATCTGGTTTTCCATCAAGCCACAGATTTTACACTGGACATTTTAATGTATTAATATTACCACCATTCAGCTCCCAACAATATGCACAATTATTAACCTGACACTGGCTGAAAGGAGCAAAGACAATATTTTTATTTTAATGTCTTGAACTGTTTTTCATACAGTAGTTTCAAGCTCTCATTATTTAAAGCAAACCACATTTATCTTGTAAGTGAATCCATATTAAATGAAGTCTTGGTTGTATTTTTTTATTTAACTTTGCATGTTTTTGTTCATAGCATGAGAGGATGAGGTCATCTCACGCAACTTGTCCATGTTGGCATCTCCCTCATTTAGCAATAACTTCTATAAAATGTCAAATTAATTTGTGTCAAAATACCATTGGACTCTTTTTGACGTCTACAGCAAAAGATATGGTGAGTGCTTTCTCCTTTAATTTGAACTATTTAACATGGTTAGCTGAATGTTATTATTTGCATTTAGCATAATTTTCCCCCTGCTGTGCACAAAACAGTGGCTTATATTTATTTTGAGATTTACCATTTTAGGTGGCCTACCATCTGTGTTTCATAATCCCCATCTCTAGTCCCCAAGTATCTGATTTGATCTTTTACATGACATTTGAACTTTTCTTGACATTCCCTCCAAACCCACAAAGGACTGAAAACAAGGGTGTTGTTTCCTAGTAAAATATGCATAATGATGGTAATTACTCGAAAGATCGCCCTCATCGCCGACAATGATTTTCCCACATATTCTGTTCATATGGGAGCAGCGAGTTTCACACCAGGCCACACTGACTGTGTACACAACACAAAGGCCTGTGAATGGACCATTACATGCTCAGAAAAAAATAATGCTGCCATCCTCTGGTTGAAATATTAATAGCAACAGTTCCAGCTGTACCAAACACCAAACAGTTTTTTATTATTCCACTCGATAGGTTTATTATTCCATAAATGTTATGCTCTTTAATAGCCTCACACATGACCATTTACACACTTGTGTATATAAGGACTGTCATCTGTACACTCTGCTGTAATTTTCTCAGCATGCACACTTATTTCCTGCACTGTAATTACAAATTCACTCCCACTACAGAGCACATTTCCTATCAGGCAACAACCTCACTATTTAATAGGGCTGAATACGCAATAATGGACCATAAACAATTAATAAAAATAAATAAATAGAAATAAGCATGATGGTGATGATGGTCGGGATTCTTTCTACACCATGAGACACTGTATTTCAATTTCTGGAGGAGGATATAGATTCCAAGTGCTGAAGTGCTGAACTAAGGTTAAAGCTGTCCTCTTTGTCCTCGTTTTTTGATTCACATACATTATTATAGATTTGTATTTTTATTTAACTTTATTTATTGATTGATTTTTACATTTAGTTTTGAGTTATTAATTTTGAGGTTTATTGTAGTATTCGTTTGAGACTAACTTATCTCAAATTTAGCTCATTAATTTCAGAAATGAAAAAATCTTTCATCATTTACTCACCCTCATGTTGTCCCAAACCTGTGGAAGTAGATGGCAACTAAAACTGTTTGGGAACCAACATTCTTCATCATATCCTCTTTTATGTTCAAATAAAGCAAATAAATGCATTAAATAAATCAATACAAATAAACTATCAAATAAATACATAAATACATGAATAATAATATTCAATACAATGCATAATAATAAATAAATGAATGAAGGGAGGAAGGAAAGAAATAACTTTGTTCTGTGGAACAAAAATATATTTTAAGAAAAGTGTTGTGTTTTTGTCCATACAAAGAAAGTCAATGGTCACCAAAACTGTTTGGTTACTGATCATGTTCAAAATATTGTATTGTATGTATGTTCTAAAAATATAATTTATCTATTTGTTTGTTGGCTTTTCACTGTTTTTTAATGATGCAAAATATTATTATTTTTATTTATTTCTTTATTTCTTTATTTTTTACATTTGTTTAATTTTATTAATGAGGTACCTAAGAGACCTCTAAGTGTATAATTAAATAATAATAATAATAATAATAAATAAATAACAACATAATGCATCCAACAGAGAGTTAATACACTTATATAAAATCAGTAATTTAAAAAAATATTACCACATGGAGCATATTTTTAGCTACCTGACAATTTTTTTTTTTTTTTTTACCTCGCATTGGTAAATTGTATTTGTCTGTATATAAACAAAAAAATTATTCAGTTCTATACTGGTGTATTTTTTATTATGGTTACTCGCGCTCTAACGCAATAGGTAGGCTATATATATATATATATATATATATATATATATATATATATATATATATATATATATATATATATATATATATATATCCTTACGGTACAATTTACCTTAACATTTCATTTGTTGACTGACTTAGGAATGCGGTAGAGGAGCCTAATGGACGGGTATAAAGGCTCGAAGCGCATTCGTGATGATGAAATCTGTGCGTGTTCAGTTGAGCGCGGCTCTCTCAGCGGTGAGGAAGGAGTTTGGTGTATTCCAGCACGCATACGCCCCCTACCCTCCTCTCCTCCTCCTCCTCCTCCTCCTCTTCTTCTCTTCTCCTCTCCTCTCCTCTCATCCACCCGAGAGAGCTGCTCTCCCCCCTCCGCTCATTCATCCTCTCGGACAGGCTCCATCCTTTGACGGGGAGCAGAAGCAGCAGGGCGGTGGCAATCGCAAGCCCTCAATGCTCGGCATTTGGACGGAAATCCGCGCGTCAAACCTGGAGAGACAGGTAGGGCTCTTTGTTGCGATGTCATCCCGTGTACGCTCACTATCCGTGAAGTGTGCACTATAAACAGGCTGAATGTGCCTATTTGAACGAATCAGCCTATGTGCCCTTGTGATGAGCCTAACATTTTGCGTTATTCTGGCATTTGACATTTTGCTCGGCAGGCCGGTCTATTAACAAGGCTTTGCTACCGCTTTTGGTCATGTGCTCATTTAGCATAAAAAATGGGTTTAATAAAGAGGACAGTGAAAGGAAGCCGTTGTTATACTGAACAATTTGTGTAAAAGAGCTGCTCTTGCCTGTCAGTGCAGGAATCTATTTGACTCACAAGAGGAGAATAGCGCTGAAACTGAACCCTTATACATACATATATATATATATATATATATATATATATATATATATATATATATATATATATATATCTATCTATCTATCTATCTATATATATATATATATAGCATAAAGTGAACTATCAGGCTTTCGGGCGCTGTGTTTCTTCCCGTGGTGTGCATTGTATCACGTGCAGAATAACGTTTCGCCGTCCGAATAGGCTACCGGGAGCTCCACTGTAATTTAAATGTGGCTCATTGTTGACTCGGATGTAAGTGGGGTGTCAAGGCTGTTTAATGAAAAGAGGGTGTGGCACCGGGGGCAGTCGCGCGCGCATCTTGTGGCTGGAGCAGCCAATTAGCTGAGAGCGGTTGAGATTTATTGAGAGAGCGCGAGTATTTACGCACCATGTTAGTTTGCTATAATAGAGCTGAAGGAGCATGCTGGGAGAAAAATGAACATTTGCCAACGCGTTTCAGAAAACAACTGGACGTGTTATGTGTTTGTTTGACTATTTGTATTGTGTGGCTTGTTTATACTACAGCACCCATGTGGTTCATGCCATATTTTTCTGCTGTGTTTTGTTTGAATAGGCTCAGATGAGAACCCATTACAAAAGTCTCCAGCAATTGGATTGCAAAGTCATGTTGCTTTTTAAGCCATGAAATATTGGGGAGATTTAAAATTTTGTGTTTTTAGACCTGGAAAAGTAATGGAAATGAATATACTCTAGGACAAACATCACCTACACTCCTACACACCTACACAATAAAGGTTCTTTATTGGCATCTGTGGTTTCTTTGAGAATCTTTAACATCCATGGAACCTTTTAATAAAACTCTCTTAAAAATAAACATTTTATTGTTAGAATTGGTGGTTCCATGAAGAACCTTTAACATCCATCCATGCACTTTTAACAATAATGGTTTATAATTGGTATCTGTAGATCTACAAAGAACCTTTAACATCCATCGAACCACAAAAGTTATTTGTATTGAAATATTGTTTGTGTGATTATTAAAATGTTCTTCACACAATGAAAAAAAAAAAGAAAAAAAAGAAATTGATGACCAAAAATGGGGAACTAAAAAATATTGTTCTCCTAATGGCATCCTGCAAAAAAAAAAAAAAAAAACTACAACCTTGCGGAACATTCAGTTGCACAAAACACTAAAGGTTCTTTATTGGAATTGTTGGTTCCATAAAGAACCTTTAACATCCATGGAATCTTTCCACTGCACAAAGGTTCTTTAGATTGTTAAAATGTTCTTCAGACTAAATGAAATGGTTCTTTTAAGAAATGTCCACTCAAAGGTACTTTGGGTAACCCATAGTGGTTCTTCTATAGCAATAACTGTACCCCCCCCCCCCACCCCACCAGAACCTTTATTATTAAGAGTGTATGTCTATTTCAAGAGTACTTTTCATCTGCAAAATGTGTTTTTAGAGAATTTGCACATCTGTAAAACATTTCTAAAACATCCCCTGCCAAATGTTAAAAAAGACACGTAGATGCATGTATTAGAGACATTTATAATTTAGTATGTGAGCCGCTACTCTTTTAAAGATGCCTATTAGATGTTGTACTCAATAATTAGATGTTTTCCAGATGTTCAGAGCTCTTGGAGATGTACAGTATTGCATGCTTACTGGGAAGTCATGGGAATTTCTATAATCATTGTGCACATTCTCTTAAATTTAGCTCATATTTAAACATTTCAGCGGCTAAATACTGCTTTGGGAAAATCAGACTTGCTTAGTGATTTCTGATTTGAATCATTACTTAAAATTTCTTATTCAGTAATTGCAAATGGAAAAAGGGTTAGAAATCAAAGGGGATGACTAGAAAACCATAAAAATAAATTTTATAACCAATACAACCAAACAACCAAACAATAACCAATCATTCCTGTCAGTATAGTGGATCTGTTGCCGGACCACAGAAGTGCATTGGTCTGGATGACCATTTCATTTATCACATGTGAATTTTGGCATTGTTCCTGCACGATTAGAGTTATTAATAGATTAAAAATACCTTTGTTTTGAACCTTTTTGAACAATTTCAATTGGGCGTCTTACTGCTTTCGAATTTCCTAAATTTTAGCATATTCTGAAGAAAATGTGAGTGCTATAATGCTACAAGCTCCTCATAGGTTTTAGAGCTTTGTTACTATACAGGTATGTGGTTGCTGGGGTTTTCCAAAATCCCACCCACAAGTCTCTGGTCCCTCTTTTAATGTAAGTTAGTGGGATTTTATTGTCCGCCAGGCAAAAATAGTCAGTCTTATCACTCAACCCTTGTGCGCACATTCACACTGGTTTTATTACAACGTTCAGTGCATCACATGATCAACAGATCTATTCCAATCTGCTTTCATGCATTGGCGATGAACCATAGAGAGCCCAGGGAGAGCTCATCGCTTGTCATATATCACAGATGTTCAGTCTTTTCAACCACATAATATTTATTTCACATTTCAGACATTTAATACACATAAGTACTAGGGGAAAAAAGCATTTAATGTTTGTGAAATACCTAGTGATGTCTATGGGAATCTTTTTTTTCTCACATCAGAAACACCTTGTGTAGGTAACAACAGAGTGTATTCTTCGCACACTTACCTAAACATCTTTGAGAACAAGAATGCGGGATATTGCACAGTATAAAGCTATTAAATATTCTGAATTAAAAGGAACAAAGCCATGTAACCAATACATTTGTCATATAGCTCTAGTGTGTCATGTGACAAGCTTGGAGTGGCACCAAAGAAACAATATGGTGATGCATTTTAAAATAAAAGCTCTGCTTGAATATTTGAAACTTACATGTTAAAGGGTAAATAGGTAATAGCACACCTCTTCAACAAGCCACATTGCTTGAGAGGTGTCTTTTTTAGCAGAATCTGTGGATGAGTAATGCGTCGAAGTGTAATACTTCAGTTCTAGGTTTGTTAAAGTCTGAAAAAAAAAAAAATAGACTGAGCAATAGTAAAAGTAGGCACTGTTAATTAGCCTGAAAACTAACTGTTTGATTCATGTCAAGGCTGTACCAACACCAAGTGGCAAAGATTCTGCAAGCTATTCCTGTAGCACGTTGTTTTTGGACTAATTGAGCACAGTGTGCTATTAATGGCAAACTGCAACTGTCCCGTCCTACACACGCCTCCAACATGCTCTCAGCGTTCCTATATAACGTCCCGTGAGTTCCCCTCATAACAGTATATGGACATGCACTGTGCTCTGTGCAGGATTTGGCAGTTCTGTAAGAATGTGACTAAGTTGATGTTTTCACAAACCTTTATGCAATTATTGCCTTTGCAACTAGCTGAAATAAAACAAAGGTAGTATATATATATATATTGTACATTTCCAGTTTTTCTGTGTGTGTCCAAAAGAGAGTCTGCGTGCCTTAGAGTCAGGGTTGGGAAGGTTTTGATGCTCACAGAAGGAGAGCAGCCTCCCACAGGAGCTTATTTGTCTGTATATGAGTCAGTTGTATGAAGTTCTGCCCTGATCGTACAGAAGAATGTAAATTATTCAGAAGGCAGTTAAGCTTTGTGGTCTTGTGGGTGACAGCATGACTCGGTCTGATTGCTGTGAGTCAGCGCAATTTTCTCTTGCCGCTTCATCAGACCCCCTTTTCACATTCATTGGATTCACTGACATCTTTTAAATGGACGCGAGGCGAAAAATGAAGGGGTAGGTGGTGATGCCTTCCAGGAGGCACTGATACCATGAAGCTGAAAGCTGTTTTGCTTCCCTCAGTATTGAATCTGGCTTTGCCTTTGCTTATTTCCTAGGAGACTGTTTTATATTTTTTTCTATTGTGGTGTTTTATTGTGGAGTCATAGACCTCTCAAAAAAGGGTCATTGCTGTTGTTGTATTGTTCTAATCCTCTTCTTAACTATAATTAGCAGTTCTTGCTAAAGCAATCACTGTTATTATTGCTTATACTTTGTTCTAAGCTGTAAGTAATACACTTTGGGACGTAACACATGCTGTTTGTGCTACATACCACAAATCACATGATTTTGTAATTTTATGTATTATTTTAACCTTTGTCACAATTAGCCTACCTTTGTTTAATTTTCTGGCACAAATGGTCTTCCATTGGAAGCCAAGCAATATCTAGAAAACAGATTATCAAGATTTGGTGCAGTGCTGTTATTGTTAAACTAACACTATTGAATATCATTTTTTTTCATTTAAATAATGCTGAAATAAATTTTTAATAATAAAGAGAAAATAAAAAACAATTCGAAATGTTGTCTAAAATAGTACTAAAATTGCTAAAGCTAAAATAAAAATGCTAATAAATTAAAATGGGAAGAATGTTTTTATAAAAAATAAATACAGTTATTATGATAAATAAAAAATTAAAATTAAAATGAAAGTTAATTCAAAATATTATATTAAATATTTATTACAAGAGGAAAAAGTTTACTTAAAAAAGTGAAATGTTGCCTTTGGCACCTTACCAAAACAAAATAAGTTGAAGTAGTAAAATGATTTAAACAAAATAAAAATAAAAATAAATGATAGCTAAATATATATATTTTTTCAAAAATGACAAAAGAAATGAAGAAAATTACAATTTAAACTTAAAATAAAATGATACACAAAATATAAAAATAAGGGCTAATTCAATACAGTAACAAAATGCTAAAATAACTCTGATTAATGCAGTCACCTAACCACACAAAACACATTAGCATTTGCACATCAGTGGCATGACTGTGAGTTTGCGAGCACCTCTGACATTCGTTCTGAAAAGATTTAGGAGCTTTGTTAAATTTAAACTAACGTTTTGGTGTAAATGTAAAGATGAACAAAGCTACATTTTTCTCAGACAGATAGAAAATCTGTCTCTCTCTGTGTCACTGTCAGTGTGGACAGGTGTGTTTGTTTGAAACCGAACAAACTAATTTGCATAACCCTAATGAGTCTGTCTGCCTATACGCTCATTACAAAGTCCATTTGATCTCCCAGTCCAGCAATACATCTCAGCCATTGCTGAGACCGCTGGATCGGTGAGGTAAGAGGGAAGGATGTATTGATAAGTGAATGCGGCTGGCCAAAAGAAAGGCTCAATCATTTGTGAATTAAGTTGGCTACATTGACTGCCATTTTAAGAAATTAGTTTAATCAGTAAATGAGTATTTCCCTACTCCAGGCTTTCTGCCAATGCGTCTAGCAGGGACTGACAAGGGCTAATCTATGAGCTTTCATTTAACAAATCATACAGTTGCTATTCGCTCTAAGCAGACGTCATTCTAGATACGGCTTATTAACTTCAAACCCTTCCTGCTTTGAAAATCATAGACTTATCTGTAAAATTCCAGAGTTAGATGTATTAAGTGCTTTGAAATTCACCCCCACACGTCTATTTCAAGTTCCTCTTTGTTAGCCATCTTCTGTGGTTTAAAAGCTGCAGTGCCACACAGTGGGTTAGGTCTTTACATTTAGGCCTGCATAGCTTATATATGATTCCCTTGTCACCAGCAATGCTAATATCTGAAGTTTCAGATTACTGCGAGAATTAAAAAAATGATTCAACTGATTAACGTTTAATATCAGTCATCAAGAGGATACCCTCTGGCTGAACTCACATTTCATTTTTTATTCGGTGGTCACTTTCTATGGTGGTCACTTTTTCTGTATAGACATGATGTGTTTGTATCACCGTGGCAACAGAACTTTATAAAGTGCATCAGTTTTAGTAGAAGATCTCTTTACTTCAACGTTGCATAGCTTTTTGCTGTCATTTTCCTGACTTTAGAGAAGGGTTTATAAAACAGGCATCAATCAGTTTATCAGACTGAGAGTTTGTCATTGTGTCGCAGTGGATGTTCTAAAGGAGCTTTATGACAGTGACAGTTGTGGAGGTAGTAAACACATTTGGACTACATCGGAGTGAAGGCATACGCAAAATGAATTCGTAGCCCAGATGTACTCAACTGGTGACTAAAAGAGCCACATTCAACCCACAATTTTACAATTTTTGTGAATTTTATAATTTGGTAGTAGTCAAATTCGCTTACGCTTATGCTTAAATTATGGCAAGTACCAATTCACTTGTATTTGTGTTTGAGCTCTGAGGAACGTCAAAGTTTTTTTATTACATAGTGGTTTTGCAACATTGATCAATGTACACATAAACTAGTTCTGGATTTTAAATGCTTATAAAATAGAAAATATGAATATCTATTATTTATCATACTTACAGGTTGTACATCTTAAAAAAAAAAAAAAACTAAATTACTTTCAGAGTGTAGTGTCTTCTTTACATGATGTTAACCAGACAAACTAGTCACTGTGTTCACGGCCGGTCAACATAGAATATAGGCGGGCATTATGCAAATGAGTTACCCTTCAATGTGTAGCTGTCCGTCGCGGAAGTGAAATTCAAATTTCTGACGACTCGTTTAGACTGGTCACAGTTGACTCTTTCTTTTTTTCTTTATTAAGATTTGTTTTGGCATTTTATGCCTTTTATTTAAAGAGGACAGTAGGTTGACAGGAAGCAAAGTGGGTGAGAGAGAGGGGGGTGGGATCAGGAAAGGTCCACAAGACTCAAACTTGGGATGCCTGAAGCGCAATAGTGCTATATGTCAACACGCTGCCCACGAGGCCATCGGCGTTGATTCTTTTGTTTTGGGAGACAATAACTTTATTTATTATTTATCGTGCACTTTCAGCTTTACAACTTTGCAGATCGTTTACATTCACATACAGCTACATTACGCACTGCATGAAAGGCAATTTTCAAAATGGCATAATAGGGGCACTTTAAAAACGAATTTTCCAAATTTAAAATTTTTCAAATCTTCAGAACATAGTCGTGCTGAACTGAAGTGATCGTCAGCTTCAGAGATGATAAAGTGAGCGCTCATTTTACGTGCAGATTATAATAAATATAAGTTCACATGGCAATACCGATTTGAGTGCCAGTAATTTGTAACAAGGCTAAATAATACAAAATAATTCTCACCTTCTGATTATTTGTCTCCTTATCTGTTTGCGAGTGCCATAAAGAGCCGCATTTCATTAGAAATTTATGGCATGTCCTTGAAAGAGAATCTATGTCTAATTCAATATGCAGTTATCTGCATGCCCTTGAACTGCTCAGTGATGCGAGATGGCACGTTCTTAAAGGATGATGTCTGCATCTGTGGACCCTTACTTTTCCCCTGTGGATTTCTCTAATAGGAAATGCCCACATTCCTTCTTGTGTTAACATATTTATCTACGTTACGGCTAAAGGCAGATGTTGTAACACAACAAAGGCTGTTTCACAGGATTTTTAAGGCACGGCCTATCATCAACTTGCTGTGATGCTCCTGTGGCTAGAGATGTTTGTTCGCAGTTTCACTGTACTGTGTTTTTATCGCAACCGAGCAGTTAAAGGCCTCTCTGGTTTGAGGTTTTACACTCTCACTGAGAACCGTACATGCTTGGCCACCTTTCAATTGAACTCCTGATGCTTCATAGGATGCCTTTCAGAAACTCGGACAACATCCTCCAAGTCAATTTGAATGGATTTTAGCTTTAAACTGTGGACATATAAGTGTCATTCTTGAGAAAAGGATGTTTCCGTGCTGAACTGAACTCCGCTCCATTGCATCAGCCAAATTTCACCCAGGACAGGTTGATGGATTGGAGGTAAACAGCATTAATATGAATGCTACAATTAATTTGAGAGGGGCCGTGTATGATGTGCATGCTAACTAGTTGCCCTGAAGAAAACCTGCTTGCCTTTCTTCATCACGCTCCTCCTCTCTGCCTGTACGCCGCTCTCGCAGACTGATTGCACCAGTGATGTCATGACTTCCTTCTGTATGCCACCATTTGAAGACGCATTGGCTTGGGGGTACAAATGAATCTTGGCTTGATTTGTTTTGTAGCACATGAGCACCCGTGTTATTGTATTTGTTTATTTGAAGGTTGTTCTATGCCTCACAATATTATGGCAGTGCCGTTTGAAAAGATTTGTTCCAAGATGGTAAGTATATCTTGCAAAACTGAGCTGTCAGTTTTATCATGAACTTACTCGGTTGATATAAGACTCAGCTGGCGTTTGGTTGTTTTTACAGTGGAGCGCTTTCATGCGTTGAACAAGGGGGGTTTTGTGTCTTCAGAAAGGGCACCACAGCTCCCTCAAAAAGAAGTCCTGCCATCATTGTAGCTCTGCTCCAAAATGTAGTCAGCTGCCTCTACATTTTTGCCATTAAATACGCTTCTGATGCAAAGGCTGTTCCAAACAGTAGTCAACTTAATGATGCTGCCGACTCTTGGCCAAATTCAAATAAAGCATCATATGTGTCTTTAGTAGAGATAATGCAATGCAATGCCACAAGCTTTTCGAGAGATAGATAATGGGATAAGTTGAGAGAAATGTTGATTATGAATATAATTCATTCAATAGTGAATATTTCTGCAAGTTAAAGGAGTAATTCACCCAAAAATGAACAGTCAATCATAATTCACTTACTCTCATGTTATTTCAGAATTGTATTAGTTTCTCCATTGCGACACGTGATAAAAGTAAATGAAAGTGGATGGGAACTAGGGACAGTTGTGGTCACCATTCACATTCACATTCATTGTGGACATTCTACAATCAGCACTCCCAGATTCTGTAATCAAAAAGGTTTCAAAACAAAGAGCATTGTCATAAACAGTAGAAATACCAGAAGAAATATCTTTTGTGTTGGACAATGGTAAGCCTATGAGTCAAAAAGGTTTCTCCTATACTAAAATTAATCAATGACAAAGAGTTCCTGCAAATGTAGAGCATTCTGAATCAGTCCCTAATGAGGTTTCATTGTTGTTAGGATGCAACCCAGGATACTCTGTATGTAGGCAGCAGGCAGCTTGCCAGGTTATGGACCATAGCTTCTATCTTCGTGCATGAGAAAATATAGAGAGGCTTTCCCTCATTGCTTTTTCCTCATGCACATTTTGTCATCTCCCTGAAATCGTTTTGTGTGAACTGTTGACATGTTTGTCTTGAGTTACTAGAGCCTCTGCCCCGTGCCTTTCTTCTGCTAGCATGCGTTATGCCATGAATGATGGATTCCTTTAACAGATTGCACTACAGATGAGTGATTGTGCTTGGAGCTACGGAGAACTGGTTGCCAAGTGTAGATCCATTTTCCAACAGCAAGGCTACAAGGAGTGAACGAAGGGGAAGATACTCGATGACAAATGGCATAGTACAGCCGTCATTTTGCAGGAAATTATTTCCCATCATTTTGCTGGCTTTGGGAGCATTTATTTAAACAGGCCGGTGCGCTGAACTATACTGCAAACATTTTACAAATGAAAATGTATAGCTGGGGGTTCTTGACATTAAAAAGAAAAGAAAAAAAGAAAATAAAACCTTTTAAGTGATTGCTAGGGCGTAGATGGTTACTTATTGGTCCAGAACAAGAGACCCCACTGCCAGGAATATATGATATCCCCATATAAGACATTCAGACTCAAAAACTCCTTTTCTACCTCAAAAATCCTCTCGTCAAAGGCTTGTCTGCTTTTACAGCCAAGGTCAATGTATAATATAATACATTTTGGGTTTACAGTACAGTACATGCTTCAGGATTATCTGGTTGTCCTTGAGCATAATTACACAGCTATCAATAGCAACTGCTTTGGTAACGCTTTAGAATAGTGAACACTTATTCACTATAAACTACTGTACAACTTTTCCCTCAAGAAATTCCAAATTTGCTGTTTATTAATACTGCACATGTTAGTTGTTAAATATAGGAATTGGGTAGGATTAGGGATTTAAAATAAGCCGTTAATATGTGCTTAATTACTACTAATAAATGGTTAAAAGTCTAGTAATATGCATGCTAATAAGCAACAAGTTAAGAGACCCTAAAATAAAGTGTTAATGTACGATTGCTTTTACTACGCTGTCCACCTTTTTGTTTACCCATCAGAAGATACTGAGATCTGTAGAATCCATGTTCATTTATGAAATAAGTTATCTCCTGTTATTTGTGTGTTAAATATATATTTTAGATTGCTTTCAGCTAGCAATATGAGTGTAGTTCAATTCACATTTCCATTTTAACCCTGCAAAACCTTGACATGAAAAAAAATATATATCCAAAATCGGATCTTTTAAAAAAAAAAAAATGTTTATTGAATCTTTTGAAAAAACATATAGATAAAATGACAGATAGATAGATAGATAGATAGATTATAAAGAATGGATATATTAGTTTGTGTACAACAGGTTTTAATCATGTTGATCATTTACAGCAGGCCTGATACGCACGTCCTGATTTTGCCAAGTTCGATGTGTTCCTAGGTCAACATATTTTGTTGACCCTGGAACAACATTTTACTCCATAAATATATTCTTAACCATATCCCTACTCCTAAACCTAACCTTAACCATGAGTAATCCCTAAAATCAGAGGAAATGATAGATGAATGACACTGATGTACAAGCACCAAACACTGATTTTAAGCGTAAACTTCACAAAATCTAAAAACTGGTTCTTCAAATCTGATTGGTTAATCACAATGTTGTTCCAGGGTCAACAACGATGTTGTCCCAGGAACATGTCTTACTTGGTAAAATCAGGTTCTGCGGCCTGATACAGTAGGCTTCATAGGGTTATGATTCTTTCCACAGAGTTCTTCATATTTCCCCCAAATCATTACAGATCATTACAAAGGTCTATCCAATTTATATGTATTCATCAACATATTCCTGAGTTGTTTGTTATGTTTACAGCTCAAGGAGGTTACTTTTCTGATAGCAAGTGTACGGCTTGTCACTGGTTAGATCAGGTTCACTTCTCCATATGTCCATATGGCCTGGGGCAGTGCCAGCTCTCTACTGCGCTCCCAGTGTGCATCATGGCAGAACTGGGAAATTTAGCCAATGAGACGACAGTCATATTCCATAATTTCGGTGCTCAATAATCTCATGATAACTGCAGAGGTTTTTACTACATCTGAGCAAACACACATAAACACACACTCTCATTAACTGCTAATATACTGTATGAGTCCAAGTCTACAGCATCACTTAGCCATTCGGATTATCACTGATCAAACTTGACCCCTGACTTGATTATAAACATATGTACAGCTTTAATTCAAGTGCAACACGATAAAGCTGCTTGATCTCTGTTTGGGCATTTTTATTATCCATCATCGCCTGTATCAAATGCAGTTTTGATCATGGTGAGCGCTTTAGTCACAGGAACCACTTCACTTGAAAGCTACTGCACAAAGGTCAAAGTGTGCATGATGCATCTAATCACTGCTGTTTATTAAGAGCCTCAAGCAATTAATTATTTAACTTTTAATTTCAGAGTTGATGTTTTCAAAATGCAACTTGTTTTAATGGGCACCGAAGAAGATATTTAGCAGAAGGTTAACTCTGCTCTTTTCAACGCCATGAGAATGAAAAGGCAGGGTGCCAATCATCATAATCAGTCCATATGCAATGTATTTCAAGAAGGCATACAAAATTTCACCTGCAGCTCTCAAATCTTATTTGGGTTCAACTGTGTAATAAATAAATATGCATATTAGAGATGTAATGGTTCACAAAAATGACAGTTCTCTATGTACCACGGTCACAGTTCGGTATGTTTTTGATAGAGCAGGGGAAAAACATAAATTAGCTTCTCTTTTTCTTTCTAATTAAATAGTACTTTACTGAACAAACAGTAACACTTTACAATAAGGTTCCATTAGTTAATGATAGCTACTGTATTAATTCTTGTTAATTCACAGTGCATTAACTAATGTTAACAAGCACATCTTTTGATTTTAACAATGCATTAGTAAATGTTGAAATTAACATGGACTAAGAAGACTAAATACTGTAGTGTTGTTCATGCTTAGTTCACGTGAACTAAAGCAGTTAACTAATGCTAACTAATGAACCTTATTGTAAAGTTACCAATATGATTATTTCATTAAGTCTGTCAATAATCATTGCAATCAGCTGAAAAACACTCTTTACAGTTCATGATTTTGTTGTAAATGGTTGGAGGAATTTGGAGTGCTTTTGCTTTTGGATGCAAAATATTTTAGTAAAATGTTATATTTTGGTAAGAACTATTGTACATCATTTTATTGTGCTCCATGTGTTTGACATGTATTCACATGCTGGTGCTGATTTCAAGTCACGTCTTTTAACAGAGATTCATTTTGCATGTTGAAAAATGGAAAAACGTGAACTGAAATCTTTTACAGATACGACCATATGATGTAAATTGTGTGCTTAAAACAGCTTAGAACAATTTACTCAAAATTCATAGTCTCATATTTTAACAAAAGGAATTGGAAACCATTTTTGAAAACAAGCACTATTGCAGTTCCATTTGGTGCCACTAGACATGCAGAAATGTAGAAATTACTTTGTAGCATGTCCCAACTTACGGTTTGGTAAAGTTATTGTTTATGCTAAGATAAAGGCTCTGACATTTTTCTGTACTGGATGAGAAAAGTGTAATATATTTCCAACAATGTTGTCAATTAGACACTTACAATCATTTAATTCAAAAGATGAGAGAAATTATGTAAGCATCTTTAAGCGTAAACAAATCTCCACTGCCATTACTCTGCCAAGTACTGACTAAATCATTATCTTGCAATACTTGTCAAAAAAGCATTTTAACATTTAACACAAATCTAAAATGCCATTTATCTTTACAGCATCTGAAATCGTGCAAAATTTGAACATGTTTAGCATCAACAAGGATATGAATAAAACCCCTTGAGGATAAACAACTAGACAGAAAAAAAAGAGAGGAGCAGAACCACCTCATGTTGAATTCCTTATTATCTCTCCCGGCCTGCTGATTAGGTGTGTATTGACCAGAACAGTCCTTCATGTATAATGATCAGGGGGTGAAACAGATGACATTAGAGAAACGAATCTCATGCATGCTGTTTCATTAACTGAGAGGCCCGATCTCTGACAAAGCAATGCATTTTATCTCGCCTTTTAATCCTTTACTCATTATTCTTCAGTGAAAAGCCCTCACTTTGACTTTGTATTTGACTGCCCATGTTTACAAGATCATGAAGGAAGGATTCTCCATAAACCTACAGTACAATGACATGGCACGATTTTTTCCATATTCTGTTGAAGGTAACCGGATTTGCTCAAGTTTGCCAGGTTAGTGATACAGAAGGTTATGGTTAATTTCGGTTCCAGATGTTAAGGAACACATACTTGGAAAAATCATGATTGCCATTTCTTTATTGAACCTTGCTTATGATATTTCTGGCTTGATATCATACTTTTTCCTTAGTAATGACACCAAAAGTAAACCCCATATTTGAATGAATGAATAAATGAGGCATTTATATGAGCCGTTTTTTTTTTTCCTCAGAATAATAGTAGTACAATCAGTATAATATGCTATATGATGAAGGTTAGGGGCATCAAATAATGGAAAGATATTATTATTATTATATTTTTTAGGTGGGGAAGTAAACTAAGTAGAATTGTATATTTTGAGTTATCTGTTAATATATATATATATATATATATATATATATATATATATATATATATATATATCTGTTAATATATATATATATATATTATATATATATATATATATATATATATATATATATATATATATATATATATATATATATATATATATATATACACTGCTGTGCAATTATTTTGATGAGCTTTTCCACACCAGTCTACTAATGTGCTATTGGCAGTTTTATAAGAACTCGAAATCTTAAACGGCACATTAAAACAAAAGAAACTGTGATTGTTTTCTTCTTATCTCAGTCAGACAGCCTATTCATGTCTAAGTCCTGCTTCATAAAGGTTGCTTCAGGCCCTGTCCTGGGGTAAGGATAGTTCACTCTAAATTGAATGGTTTCTCATCATTTTATGTTGGACAACAACATTAGACCTCACTGACTTGCATTGTATAGGCGAAATCGTGATAGGCTTTTTGTGTGAACTTCACTTTAAGACTCAGATTTCTTATTAACCATTATTAATTATTTATTTTGATGATAGGGGTAGGTTATAGTTTGGAAAAGGTTAAAGTTAAATGACTAAGTGTTAAAGAACACTTAATTGGAAAAAAGCACAATTGCCATTTCTTTATAAAACTTACATTTATCAGACGCTTTTATCCAAAGTGACGTAACGTGCATTCAGACTATACTTTTTTTTTAATCAGTATGTGTGTTCCCTGGAAATTGAACACACAACCTTTTTCACTACTAATGCAATGGTCTACCACAGAGCCACAGGAACCTTTATTAAAATGTTAATAACTGAGTCTCATACCTTTGCCTTAAAGTACATCTTTATCTCAGAATAATGGTAGTTCAATCAGTATAATTTGCTAACCCCATTATCAAAAAGGCTGCATATCACAATTGTGTGTCATTCTTTGAACTGAAGTGTATAAAGATCTCAGACGGCGCTTTACAGTGAGTCGGTTTTTTCCCAGAACTCTTCCAGGTGTATGAACTCAAAAGAGACCTATTACAGTCGAGATGTGTCGGCATTTGCATAGCATTTGAGCTGAGGAGGATCAGTAGCTCTATGAATGTTAGGAACAAGGGACGGTGGGCCAGATGTTCTGCAATTCATCTTGTGCTCTTTCCAAGAGCCGCAGTTTCCTGAATATTTATCTCTGGGAGTTTTTAATGCTCATATAGATCCACACACTGTCATTTTCTGAAGTGCTTAGTTGTTGGTCTTTTTAATCTCCTCAGATACGTTTCTTGTAGTGCACATTGGTATGTGTGTGGTTTGAAACACGACAGCATTAAATCCCAATACAAGCATCTGGATGTAAAATGTTAATCTCGGCTTTTCAATACTACGGTTACTAATGCCACATTATCCGTCATCTGTTTACAAGAAAGATGTAATTATACAGAGGAATTAAAGTGTCAGTTATCAGGTAGCAATAATTTGGTTGGCATTTTTAAGCAAGTGTTCTCTCCTTGTCTCTTTGAACTGCACCTCTGTCTCCTCTCCACCTGTCTAGTATTTATTCAGAAGCTTCCCATATGTTAGAAGGGGAATACATGATCTATGTCTTTTTAATGAATGCATCATCAGAATCAGAGAATAATTTTTTTACATTATTTTAAGCAAAGTGCAGACCTGTGGCAAGTGTAACAAATCTATGGCATCTTTTGGTAAAATAAACATTTATATGTACAAAAAGTACAAATAAACTAACAAAATTTTGGGTTGCAATCTAAAGAATGGATGTAAACATACAAAACTATGTTAAAGAGAACCGAGACTGTTAAATTCTTATTACACTTTTGCAAAATTCTAATCTAAATGAAAAAAGTTAAAATAACATGCCAGTCAGTTATTTCGTCTGCTTATCTATCTAAGATTTGGAAAATGCTTTATCGGAGAAAATACTTTAACCATGAAGTTTATTAGTATTCATAGGTTGAAATGATGATGTCCTTCTACTAGTATGTCTCAGTATTTCTGCAACAAAAAAGAAATCAATTCCTTTAGACTCAAAAAGGCTCACATTTCATTACATTAGCTCTGGGTGAATTGTGTCTATTAATTATGTTCTCCATTTAATTTAGTTGGATTTCGTTGTAGTGTGTTTTGTTGTGTCATTTATTCATAGTGGTTTTCTTCAGGCTGTTGTGCTATGGACACAGTGAAATGTTTTTTTCTTTTTAGCTTTGGCAAGGTTGACTGAGATTTCAGCAGAGATGGGCTTGTTTCATTAAAGGGACAGTAAGTAGGAATTACTCCCATCTAGTGGTGAAATTGTATTTTGCATTCAAACTAACTTTGCTCTCCAGCGCCTCGCTTTTTCAAATGCGCGTTGCATCTACGGTAGGCGATATGTACCAAAAAGCTTTGACAGGATGTCTTCTAATAGCACTTCGTCGAGTTTTCCTTCAGGTGAACAGGTGTGTTATTTCAAACAAACTGCAACATGACAACTAACAAACGAATGTTACAGTATGAATTACTGACTGTGGAAAACATGAAATATTGTAATTAGTAGTTATGTCTAATTTATTCGTTATATTTTCTGAATTATGTGCATTGTTAGATGTCATCATCAAACACTGACTTACCTGTCGAGAAGAAAACTGGCCACTTCAGCGTCTCTTTTGAAATCTTTATCCAGCATTAGCTCTTTCCACCTAGAAAAAGCTTCCCCGACATTAACTCTTGTTTTCTGTAATCTACGGTCACATTTCCTTTTACGTTCTATTTTTGACTGTTTTGGCGACAATGTTTTCTTCTCCTGTGGCGCGGCATATGTATGGTCCATAATAAGAATGCAATCCAGACTTTTAAACTTGCCGGTGCAGTTTCAAGCGCCTCTCACTGCTCTGCACCTGCGTTTCTGGCTCTGACCGAAAATGCGCTGTGGTAACGCGTTGGCTTAGTACTTTTTGTCCCTCTCTGCTATTATAGTTTTGCAAGATGGCGGAACTACATGGAAGCATCCGTCGACCTACCTACCCGTCCCATGTATATAAAGATAATAAATTCTTCATTTACAAGGATTAGTTTAAACATTGGCACAGGTATTTGTACACCATTGAGGGCATATTTATGAATAAAAATATTGATTTTAGATAATAAAATACCTAAAAAGTTACTTATTGTCCCTTTAAATGCAGTGTAGGTGAAGTTTATTTTAATTTTAATTGTAATGTTTTATCTCGCAATTCAAATTATGACTGAATTTCAGAATTGCGAGATAAAACATTGCAATTAGCATTTTTAACAAAACAAGCTCCCATATGTCACTGCTACTCTGTGATCATTTTGTGGTAATTTTCATCATAACTTGAGTTTTAATGGCCCTTTTGAAGTGGCTTGACGAGTAAAGTTTTGTATTTTGTGTTAACCCATGTTTCCTGTTGAAACAGGAAGTGTGGGTGGGGCATATCAAAAGGCTTGTCCCAGTGTTTTTTAAATACCAATAGGCTTTATTTATATCATAACTATGACTCATGTTACTTTAGTAGCTGGCAACAAATAGTTTTAGGGGGAGGGGCCTGCTTGTTCTAGAGAGCATTTGATTGGACAAAATTCTGTGCAGTGCAGGATGAGTCATCAATATTTTTAATCCATTTTTTGTCCAGATGTGAACGCCGGTTGTTTAGATCTGACATGTGATGTTTCCCGATCCTGATCTTGTCCCCATCATTTCTTGTCCTCTGTTCCATGAATAAAATCATCAAGAAAGCTCAGACCCTCAAGACCGTAACAGTTCAGCTAAAATAATTAAAGCATTAAGTCCTCCATTACGGCAAAATGCAGAGCTTCAGTTAAAACCGGATAATTGGTAAAAGAGATAAGTCAGCGACCAGAGATAAATGTATAGATTAGCCGTTTAATGGACTGGCTGTTTGTCTTCTGACTGAATCACGTGTGCATCTTTGGATAGCACTTAAAGAGAGAATTATGAACATTTGCATGGCCAAATGGCGAGGTTTGTTTGTTTGAACTGTGATCCTTATATTGAGTGATATTTGGAGAATTTCTACGGGGGAGATATTTGGGGCTTTTAGTAGCACAGCGTGGTGCAAATGAATGAGATGGAAATGAAGGCAATTAGCATATTCACAGTGGTATCAAACTGTCAGGCTACGACACCTAAACACCATTAAACACCGAAAACTTTTTTACTTTCTATATCCATCTTTCTCACTTTAACGGAGATCGCAAAGATCTCTATTCTGGAGAAAGAAAAATAGCTTAGTTAATAAATAAAATGCTTTCATTGTACTCATTTCATTAAGTGCTTCATTTTAAGATAGTAAATCTGTTTACACAAACTGTATCACAGCTTGTTGATTTATTAATACGAGATCATCGCTAGCTAATTATACTTATGGTGCAGACACGTAATGTTTTCGTTGTTTCTCATGACCATGTGCCAATGAACACATTCCCTGCACTGTAATTCACCAAATGTCCTCTTCCAGGAGCTTCAGTAGCTTGAAGAAACAGTCAAACAGACCCCATCCTGGTCATTTGGTGACTAACTATGAAACATTTGGTCTGCAGATCACATAAACATGTCGCATTACAGCTCTTTAGATAAACCAGCAGATGTTTTTCTTGGTTCTTCATCTATCGAATCATATTAAAGGCGTAGCCTAGTTCACCTAAAAATTTAAATGTCAAATTATTTAATAACCTCATGTTGTTCCAAACCCGTATGGCTTATTTTATGGAATGCAAAATATTTTTTAAGAATAAATAACTCCTCATTGCAATCAAAGTGATTAAGAGACTTGAAAGAAAGTAGCACTGTTGTGTTGCCAGCAGTCAAATATACAGCATTTATATGTTCATTAGACCTGTTAGGCCTATAAAGAAATTAATACAAAATGAATATGGTCGGGCAAGAGGAAAGTTTAATCTGTTTAACAAATTTGTTTTAATCTGTTTTTATTGCTTTAGGACTGCAAGTGATTGCTATGTCAGAGAAAAGTTCAGCCGCAAAGAATACAGCAGACGGAGGTTATACGGTAAGCCTAAGATCTATCATTTATTAAATATTGTTCCTTATAATATGTTTGACTATGCCATGCAACTTTATATAATTGGGAATTCAAGAAACATCTTTTCATTGCTATTGAACACTTAACCATTTTTTAAACGATACTCTTTGATCACTTCTATCCAGGATCACGATTCAAAGATGTCGGATGAGCACAGAGACACGGATGACTCGTCGGAAAAAACGCCTAGTAGGATGTCCAGATCCCCGCAGAAATCCTCCAAAAGACCAAAGACTGCACCTGTGAAAGTCACACTGCTTGATGGATCTGCCTATGAGACTGGGGTGGAGGTACAGAAGTTGCTTGCGTGCGCTAAAACTAATTTGTGTTGTTCTGTAGAAACATGGTGCCAGACCTCTAGGGCTCTCAGCTATTTCACATACTGTTCTCCAGTAGTGCTGTATTCCCCCCTGCATAGACAGATAGATTAGCTGAGATTCTTCCAGTAGAGCCAGGCAGTTTTGCTGAAAAAAAAAAATGATATCCTGATTTTATGTATTTGTCATTGTGTTTATTTTCAATCACAAGAAACGATCATTTGAATGCATATTGGAAAGGAATGACTTGTTTTCAACACTGATGATAACAAGAAAATTTTCTTGCAGAAAATCAACATATTAGACTGATTTCTGAAGGATCGTGTGACACTGAAGACATGCTGAAAATTCAGCTTTAACATCACAATAGCATAGATACTACAATAGTGTCAGTATGTCTAGAACAAAAAATTACAGTGATGTTCTTGTGATCCCTGGACCTCACATTTCAGACCCTCATTGGAATTTCACAGCCCTGCTCTGCAGCTCCATGTTGCCTACAGCAGTGCTTCTGGGAATTACAGCACATGAGATATGACTGCTAGTGTGGGCTGATGGGGTGGGGGTGTTCATTGATAGGTGAAAAGCCCTCCCACACTAGTAGCTCTCCAGGGAGTACCACATACTGTTCTGAGATCAGTGCCATGTCTGCCTGTGTGCCCCAGGGGTCTGCCGGCTGATGGATTTCCTGGGAGTTTTCAGACATGACTGGGGTCTTATTCGCGGCTCTCTGGTAGCTTCTCCCCTCCATTTGCCATTACTGATGCTGCAGCACCTACCGAGAGAAACAGACTGTTCATTCCAAAGGTCAAAGGCCGCCAATACTTCCAGTCTTCTACGCTTGGCTGAAGGGGGGGGGGGGGGGGGGGGGTGGGAAATCTATAATGGTGACATGTTAGTGCTCCCATGGAGTAAATAATACTACAGCGTTTCTGAGAAGATTATACCAGGCTTCTGTGTTAGTCACCCTTGGCTAAATTTCATAATGATTAAAAAAAAAAAAAAAAAAAACAAACCAAAACACATTTACTCACCCTCAGCTTTGCTCTGGTTTAGTTTCAAACGTGTATGACTTTATTTGCTCCACAGAACACAAAAGGAGATACAATGTCCACTCTGCTCTTTTGGATAAAAAATTGGATCAGTACTACCAAACACCTAAAGGACAAAAAAACAGAGTAACAGTAGGCAGTATAACAAGTGGCTGATTCTGAAGGCTCACAATCGTGTTTGCAGTCATGTTTTGTGAGCATGTGAACAATCAAATGCATTTAAGCTTAAATGTCAAAATATTGGATCATAATGTCATTGTCTAGCACAGTTTTCAAGGGGATATTGGAAGCTCATTTTCCACAAGATGGTATGATTCTTCAGGGTCTTCATGAAATGTCTGCAGCTTACTTTGGTTAAAATTCCTCAGTGATTGTGCAAAACAACATCTTTTTACCTTGTCAAAAACAGCTCTGATCACAGTGATCCGTTTCAGTCAGTGTTGTGCCTGAATGCGTTCATTGAACGATAGTTCATGAACTTGTTCATATTTTGGGTGAACGTGAACTGAACGTGCTGTATTAATGCCTGATGAACGTTACTGTGAACTCGTTCATTCTGGTGTCTGTGAACGGCATGCTTTATCCGGTAAACTTCGTTCAATAGGGTGTCAGATTTCTATAGAGCCTTCCGGGCGAAAACCCGGCTAAAACACACAGTAAATGGGTCTTAATATGTAGCAGAAAAACACCCAATCTGGCAACACCACCCATGTCGCACCGCCGTCCGCTGCATGCGTAACGCGTCATCAAAAAAACTAAACAAAAAAAAGCATGGAGGCGACAGCAGCATGTTGCAAGAAGGCGTATGGTCATTTAAAAGAATTTCATTATGTTTATGACAAGGTCGGTGAGAATGGGAGACAAAGCATTAAAGCAACAATGGGGAAATGCTGTCCCCTCAATGCTAATGTAAACCCTGGTTGGATAAGGATTCAAAATTGGATATGAAGATGAAATCTGACGCATAGCTTCATTGTTAAAACTGATAAAATAATTGATGTCTCTGATTCTATATGGGCTGTGGCAATAATTTAGAACAAAATTTTGTGGTTTGAACTATGAACTGAACTAGTTCATTTTAAAATTTGTGAATTGAACTTTGAACTAGTTCATGTAGAAAGTGAACTTTCCCAACACTGGTTTCAGTGCATGTCTCTTTTAAATGTTCAAGAAAATCACATAATAAACCATCTAATACCAAATCAACACAAAATTAAGCTTAAAAATCTTTTTTTACTGTTTACTTATTTTTTTTCTACCTATGTCAGCTTTTTTCTATTATTTATATGCTGTTTGCTCTACTTCTTTTTAAATTGTTTAGTAGTACTTAATGAGTGAACTGTCCCTTTAAATATCTGATGTCATTGCTGGAGCAACTGCTTATTCTTGAGTCGATCAAAAGACAGAGAGATGCAGAGAGATCTCTCTGTGAACATTTCATGCATTCTTTTATGTCACATCATCAATATTAAATATCTTTGCCCTCAGAAATCCCTAGATAAACACAGCAGAGAACTTCTCATTACAAGCTTTGCTGAAGGAAGCAAACTGTGAACATACAGTACTGCCTAACATCACTAATGCCAACAAGTACAGTACTATTGTTTGTCAAAGCTCAGAGTACATTTTGCACCTTGGGAAACATAAAAAGTGAGACCCTGAAGTGCATTGTATTTTACTATAAAAAAAAAACCATGACATTTCCTTAACATAACAATATAATGTGCTGGTGTAATTGAAGGCCTCCCTGTCTAACTTAAGAAGCCTTTTTATGGTAGAACACCCACTCTCTCTTTTTCTCCCCATCTTAAAAAAAAACCTTTTGCATCAGCCAAGAGAGGCCAGGGAACGACACACACACACACACACACACACACATTCACGCACACACACACACACACATGCAGAGTCTCACACACATAAAAGCTCACCAATTCTGTTGCCATGGAAACAGCTGCGATGTATCCCTGTCGCCGCGGGAAACGGGCTCCCTGGGCGTCGAGTGCTCAGTGTTTCTGTAGAAAGGCAAAGCCAGAGCTGGTGTCTCAAGCATGTTGCATATGCCACTCTGTTGTGCAGAATGACAGGGTGTGGTCAAAAAGACACACAGATGCTTAGCCATGACTGAAAATTCTATGAAGTTTTTGTAGAAACGGCATGTAAGTGTTCATTTCTTAAGTGTTTAATGTAACAAAGGATTATTTTCTTAGTTTAATTATTTATCTTCATGACTATTACCTAAACATCTTTATATATGTATTTATATTTTTTATGTACATATATTATCACCAAACTCTTTATATAAAGGTGGATATTGAAGAATAAATAGAATTATAACTTTATCTGCATATATAAATTAAAAATGTAATAATATTTATGCATTTAGCAGACGCTTTTATCCAAAGCGACTTACATGACATTCAGGCTAACAATTTTCTCCTAACATGTGTTCTCTCGGATTCAAAACCCCAACCACTTACAGCTTAGTAAAATAAAAAATTCTGTATTTTTGAGCTTGATTAGTTTGATAATTAAACAATCATCTACAACCTCCACAAGGAAGGTAAGCCACAGAAGGTCATCACTGAAATGGCTGGCTGTTCACAGAGTGCTGTATCAAAATATATTCATAGAAAGTTGACTGGAAGGAAAAAGTGTGGTAGGAAAAGGTGCATAAGCAACAGGGGTGACCACAGCCTTGGGAAGATTGTCAGGAAAAGCAGATTCAAGAACTTGGTAGCGCTTTACAAGGAGTGGACTGAAGCCAGAGTTAGCACATCAAGAGTCACCACACTCAGACGTCTTCAGGAAAAGAGCTACAGCTGTCACATTCCTAGAACCAAGCCACTCCTGAACCAGAAAAAAAAACAAAAAACTGTTCTACTGGTTCGTCTACTGGTGTTGGTCCATTGTGTTTTATCAAGTCCAAAATCAGTGCAGCCATCTACTGTACCAGGAGATGTTGGAGCACTTTATGCTTCCATCGGCTGACAAGCTTTATGGAGATGCTGATTTCCTTTTCTTCCTTTCATTTCAGTTTAGTTTTCCTAAGCTATAAATTATAACCATCAGAATTAAAACAAACTCTTGAAATATTTTTTTGCAGTGAATATAGAATATAAGAAAGTATTTTTTTTTAATTAAATTATACAAAATAAATAACTTTTCCATGATACTGTAATTTGTTTAGATGCACACATATATATATATATATATATATATATATATATATATATATATATATATATATATATATATGCATGTATGTATCTTGTATCATTGTAAAATGGAAACTATATTATTGTTCTCCTCTAATCTGTTAAACGTGACTGTAAGACATGAACATATTAAGATATTATAAACATCAACATCATGATTTTCCTGTAAAGCTGCTTTAAAAACTTTGCTGATGGACTCGACTTGACTTGATTTATGTGCTAATGTTATCATTGACCCAGCAAATGGATAGAAATCAAACTGATAATTTACATTATAGCCTAAATATTAATGTATTGCTTGTGTACAGCGTATTTGGGGACTCTCAGCCTCCTAAACCTTACAAATATTGCATTTATTGCATTACAATCTTAAAAACATCTTTGCTTTAACTCAGGTATTCTAATTTACTCAAGGGTAATCAAGGATAATTTGTCCCAGTCAAGAGACTTGAGGCACTCCTGACTTTGATTAAAATTGGAAGGGGCAACATTTTCTACAATGACGAACACTAAATCAATCTCTTTTCTCTTGTGCTCTTTCTCTGTACTTGCTTATCTGTCTATACAGAAGCTCTGTAAAGGACAGGTGTTACTGGATATGGTGTGTGAACATCTCAACCTCCTGGAGAAGGACTACTTTGGCCTAACTTTCAGTGACACGGAGAGCCAAAAGGTCAGAGTTCACCTCTTACATCCTCCCATCATACTATTTCGCTTGTAACTTAACAAAGCACATATTGGTGACACTTTATTATTATTATTCCAGCTATGTGTAACTTGAGAAAGTCTTCCACTGTCATGATGTTATGGTGCTTGCAAACTTGCATTTCTTAAGGCAGAAACTTTAAATAATGCTAGGAACATAATCATGAAAAACATCACGCTAGAAACATGCTAGCACCATGTTAAAACATGGAAAAATGGTAAAGCATATTAGCATGTTAACAACAACAAATGTTAGAAACATGCTAGATACATGGGAACAAAATGTTTAAACATACTACAGTAGCAATGAGTGGAAACATGTTAGCAACATGTTAAAACATGCTATCATTGTGCTAAAACATGATAGCAACCTGCTACGACTATAGAAATGTTTAGTTTACGAATGTAAAACTACTACTTAGCATTTTTGAACTTAAAGCTTTTTAAACTACACTTCATAATTACAAGTCAAAGTCTACAAATTTTAGTTTCTAGATTTATTTTATCACAATCATAGAAACACAATTGCATATAGCTTTACCGTTTACTGCACTTTGTTATTCGTCTAGCTATTTACCTATAGAGCAAAAAAATAAATCAAGTCTCAATCATTCAAAGAAAACAGTTTTCTTCCATGTTGCAGAATAAAGATAACTATTTGCCTAATCTTCACAGTATTTTATGCCACAATGTAAGACACCAACAGGTCTGGGGAAAAATTTTTCCTAGGACAAATTGTTCCAGGTATTTGTGGTGGAAAAGCGGCTTAGGAAACAGGGGATGTTGCCCAGTACAAGTGATCTCATTTTAACAAGAGCATCCTTTTGCTTTTCTTCTATTCCCACTACCACAACCTCTCTATATAAAAATACACATAAATGAGTTGAGATAATAGGGCTCTGAGTCCTTGTGACTGGGACTGTTGGGGTAGGGTTTGATTGATGGAAATGCTCTGAGGAACTTCCCAGTCCTAGTTTAGCCATAAGGACCCTGCCTGCACCACCTCAGCTGTTCCAGTCTAGTTCCACTTATCTCTTTTTCCCAGCTGAGGCTCTTGTGCCTGCTGCTATGGTCAGCGGGATTGTTCCCGGGTCAACAAATCAGCTCAAACTGCAGTTTGAAAGGTAAATGATTTCCATTTGAAAACCACATGATTCAAGCATGGGAAGTGAGACCTGAGGAGAGCACAAGGTTTGTTAGAGACTCTTGTAAAGGCAGTAATGGATCCGGAAACAGAAATGAGCCATTTTGCAAATCTAATGGAGAAGATTAATATTAAAGTATGAAGACATCTGCAGGCAGGGTGGACAGATTAAAATAACCAGGCTTTAAGAGGAAATATCTTGGGTTTGACTTGTCTGTACAGCAAAGGAAAATTCAACCCTGCTTCTACTTGTATCATTGTTAATTTTTTACATGTATCAGTGTTCATTTATGAATACTGGTACTGTAAGATGTGAATGAGAATGTGCTTTTCATCTTCTCTGGACTGAGTTGAGCTGGCATTAAACATTTTCGTGTGTCCCCAGGCTTTGGGTGACCTTACTGGAGTGCGGTCTGCCAGAGATGACATTTATCTACTCTTTTAGTGCTCCTGTGGCTGCAGAATATTAATGCACTGACCATTTTACAGAATATGTATGAGGTGATTGCTCCTGCTGTGGAGGAGACGGGGCTGAAACTGCCGCATTTGCTTATCAATGTGCCCTGCCTGATAGAGGAATTTTTGTTCTCTCTTTCAGAATTGGCTGGATCCTTCAAAAGAAATCAAGAAACAAATCCGCAGTAAGTGTAGAAAAATAAGAAACTTCGACTTGGTAACATTGGTTGCTTGAATATGATGTTAAGTGTGTATGTCTGATTGTTTTTAGTGGGTCCGTGGCATTTCTCCTTTGCTGTCAAATTCTACCCTCCAGATCCGTCTCAGCTGATTGAAGACATCACACGGTGAGTGTGTGAAATGCAGAATTTCTGTGCAAAAATAAAGTTTATGAAACACTCTCACTGTCTGGCATTGGTCAGCAAAACAGTCCCACTCCAAATGAATGCTATTGGTTGAGACAGTGCCAGTCATAATATCATTTTGATAGCAGCACTATTTGAGGAAATGGACCCAGAACTTATAGCTGTCAACTGCATATTAAAGGGATAATAATAATAATAATCCTTTTTATGAATATAGCGCCTTTCCAACACATAAGGTTGCTTTACAGAGACAAATAAGGAATGGAGCCATATAAACATCAAGATCAAAGCACAATACACACACTAAAGGCTGAAATATACAGGACTCGCTTACAAAGTTAGGTTAGGGATACAAACAAAGAGGATTCAAATTAATAACATATCCATAACAAGGTACAATTTACAGTGTCATTTTCAGAGAAAAAAAAAAACATTTATAAAAAGGTTTTTGAAGGAGAGAAGGGTGGAAACTTGATGGATGTCTTGAAGTCCATTCCACAACTTTGGAGCCACAACTCTGAAATATCTGGCTCCCACAGTCACCAGACTAAACTTAGGAGTGACCAACAATCCCCCACTAGAAGATCATAAGGAGCGAACAGGTGCATAAGGCTGAAGTAAGTCAGATAAATATGTAGGACTAACGCTATGGAGAGCTTTGTAAGAATTAGTACGTTGAAGTTTAAACGCAGTGAGACCGGAAGCCAGTGAGGGTGATAGAGGATTTGAGTAATGTGCTCGCTCTTTCTGGTGTGAGCGGGCTGCAGAGTTTTGAGCATACTGTAATCGTTTTATATTTTTAGCTGAGAGGCCATAAAGAAGTGAGTTACAGTAATCTAGTTGAAATGTGACGAAGGCATGAATTACAGTTTCAGCGTCCTGCTGTCTGAGAGAGATATGAGAGTTATTATGTAGGTGGAAAAAAGCTGTCTTTACCACTTTACCAACGTGATCATTAAAGATTTCAAACTGTCATAGAGGGCATGATCAAATAGTTCACTCTCACCCTCCACTTGTTCCAAACCTGTGTGACTTTCTTTCAGCTGTTGAATGCAAGAAAATGTAGCTTTTGAAGAATGTTAGTAACCAGACAGCTGACAGTAGCCTTTGACTTCCATAGTATGAAAAAAAAAATACTACGGAAGTCAATGGCTATCCTCAACTGTCTGGGTACTAACTTTCTTTGAAATATCTGATTTTGTGTTCCGCAGAAAAAGAAAATCATACAGGTTTAGAACAACATGTGCGTGAGAAATGTTCATTTTCGGATGAACTATCCTTTAGCTAAATTTGAACTATAAATTAAATACAATTATTCCTGTGACTCTACACAGGGCAAGCAGTTTTGAGAACGGAGCGATTATTATTTATAACAGTTGAGTAGTTAGTATAGATTTTTATATTAAAGATTCAAGATTGAATCTTGAATCTTAATAACAGTTTGTATAGATTTTTACATTAAAGATATATAAAAGCTAAAAATGTGATTACAGAAATGATCATATTATAGAATAATTTATAAGTTGTCCTTTGTGGAATTTAAAAATATGAAATGAATATTTAATTTCCATGGTTAATTATTTATACGCATTGCATATTAGACTTCCAAGACTACTACAGATGAATCACTTAGCATTTCTGTTATATACAAATAAAGTACATTTTAACGCCCCGTTATGCATGTCACAGCTATATATCTGCATCTTGAGACCTGGCCTGCGTTCTATATATACAGTATATGGACTGCCTGGTAATCTAAATAAATCATGAAAGGTATAATCCAAGTTATCAAACTTGTGCTTATGAAAAGATTGCACAATGCAGTTTAAATGTACTAACTCTGGCTATGATGTGATTGTGTGTTTGTGTGGACAGGTATTACCTGTGTCTGCAGCTGAGGGAGGACATACTGTCAGGTCGTCTGCCCTGCTCGTTCGTCACTCATGCTCTGCTGGGCTCGTATGCTGTTCAGGCTGAGCTGGGAGACTATGACCCAGAGGAACACGGGCCAGACTACATCAGCGAGTTCCGCTTCGCCCCCAATCAGACCCGTGAGCTGGAGGAGAGGGTGATGGAGCTGCACCGCACCTACAGGTGACCTGCAGAGGGAGCAGCGATTACCAGGGCTGTCCATTCATTAAAACATTTAGTCTGTTAATTACATTACATGCTGATTAATTAAGTGAATCCTAATTTATCAGTGTTTGCTGAGCAAGTCCCCCAAATGAAGATAACCTAAATGCATTACATTATTATTATGGCAGCTTTGAATAGATTTTAGAATCTTTATGTTCATGCATTGTTTATGTCCTGACACAGTTCAGTCATTTTTGCAGTACGTTTGTCAGTTTGTCCAAGTCTGGGCTCACATAAAATATCACATTTAAATTGCTCTGACAGTAAGAAAAATTCCTTGATGCGTTATTTACTTAGTGTCTTCATTTTATTTTTTTATCACTTAATAATAATAAATGTACACTAAATGATAATTTTAACTAAATTAACACATTCAGTTGATAGCTCTAGTAAACAAGCAGCATGACGATAAAATATCTCAAATATATTGCAACATATATTTTTATACAAACTGTTTATTTAATTATTCTCCAAATGATGATCTGTTACCAGGGGCATGAGTCCTGCAGAGGCTGAAATCAACTTCCTGGAGAATGCCAAGAAACTCTCCATGTATGGCGTTGATCTTCATCACGCTAAGGTATGATGCTGTTATTGATTTATTTTTTAAGAAGTGTACGTTGTATATGGAACAGTATTAACTGTATGTTTGTTGCACAGGCGATTCTAGTTTAGGAGGACTTCTGCCCACTGTATCTCAGTCCCCCTAAATATAATACAGGGAATCTGCAGGCCTTAAAAGACTTAATTCATTCTTCTTACCTTAAAAAGGTCTTACATCTGAACAGAAAGTCTTAAATTGATAAAGTCATGGCATGGAAATTTGCATGCATTAAAAAAAATGAATATCTATATTAGCGTTTTATTTTATCAGTACAACTAATCTAAACATCCTCAAATCAGGATACACTGAAGTATTAAGAAATTTAGCAAAATTAAGTTGAGTTATGTTAAGCAAATTAAGAGTTTATGGTTAAAGCAATTACAAATACAGTATCTTGTCAGTGGGGTATAAAAACTTTTCCCCTATTTTAGTGTTTGTAATTTTTGTGAAATGAATTTAAAAATATTAGATACTGGTTGGAAGTTGTATTTTCAAATGCTGAAGTTTTGCTAATACAACATATTGACACAGAACATACACAGAATATTGACGCACTGTGGTTCCTTTTGTGGGATCTTAAAAGTCTTACATGTATCTTCATAAAACCTGCAGAAACCCTGATAATGTAACAGTTTTTGCACATTTAAAAAAAAATGTAAATAGGACAATTGGCTGGATACATGTATTAACAAAAACAATGAGAAAAAAGTGATTCACCAGCCTAACACTTCAAACAAACACTGGGCCAGAAATTGCATTTATATTAGTTCTGTTAACAAGTAACATGAATTTGCACCAGGATGCCTTAACTTTAGATGTACACACGCCCTTTGCAAGATACTGATGTCAAAAAGTATTTTCTCCTGCCTTTTGAAAGTAGATTATTTATTTTGCCTCCCCAGCTGTGCAGGATTACATGGTTATTTGTATTTTATTATTTGGATTTAACAGTGTTTTCCCTGCGGTGCACCGCCCCATTAGAACATACCTCTGATCCAATTGTGCAATTTTACAGCCTCAGACCCCTTAGGATGAAATTCTGGAATCAGCCCTGGTTCGAAAGTCTGAAACTGAAATAAAACCTGAGCATCTGAATGTGTCTGTGTGTGTACTGTATGTGTTTTAAAGGACTCTGAAGGCATTGACATCATGTTGGGGGTGTGTGCCAGTGGCCTCTTGATCTATAGAGACCGGCTGCGTATCAACCGATTCGCCTGGCCCAAGATCCTTAAAATATCCTACAAGAGAAGCAACTTCTACATCAAAATCCGACCTGGAGAGGTAGAGAAAAAGGTCTTTTGAGATTTTCCAGGTTTTTCTTGTTAGATGCATGTTGAAGCATTAGCTAGATAAGGATGCCGTACAGAGACTTAAGCTGGGGGCGAGAAAATGGGCGGATAATCAAGATGATGTGGTTTTATTAGAAAAGAATGAGACGTTTTTTTTGAGTGTTTGAAATCACTATTCAGGCTTGCAAATTACCCAGTTCCCTGAAGACTGATGTGGGTGTTCTTCCACTGTTTCGCACAAAGAAATGAAATAATTTTAAGTGCATTTCTAATTATGCCACTTAAAAAAATGCCTTTAATTATGTCTCAAGAAACACCATATTGTTTGAGGTTCCGCTCTTTAGTGGTTGTTAGCTTGCTGGGTGCGGAAAGGATGAGAGTTTTAAAACATTGGGCTGAGCTGTGAAATTTTTTTGCCTGGTGGGCACAAAGACAGAAAGAGAAGCAGAAAATGAGTAGAGATGGGGTGAGGAGAGAATTCAATCCGGAGAGAGGCTAGAAAGAAAGCAAAGTAAGTTGCAGAGGTCTTTATTAAATGCTAAGGATTCTGCAGTCTGCATTTAGAGGCTTATCATCTTTTATTTCCCTCTCACAATGGGATTCTTGCCTTTGTTTAGCACAAAAGCATGACGTTTCTTTGACTCTGCCCGTTATGTGTAAGGGTCAGATATGAATGTAACAGTAAGCAATATCTCAATGGCTTTATTCGGGATGCCTCACTGTTCTGCATCTTATCAACACAACAGGCTCCATTCTGTGGACTTTCAGCTTTTAGATATTAATATTTACTCTCATTCTTATGCTTTTTCTCTGCAGTATTCTTTAGAAATTCTGGTTATGTTTTGTTTGGATAAATGAAGGCTTGCAGAACTGTGCCCTGTTGGTTGATTTGAGCTGTAGCAGCACACGTTTTACACCTTGTCAAATCTCCTGTCAAGTAACACGTTACCACTCTGCTTTCCCTTCACACCCCCCACTTCCTCCCCATCACATGCCCACACTCCCCTGCACCCCCAGTATGAGCAGTTTGAGAGCACCATTGGCTTCAAGCTGCCCAACCACCGTGCCTCTAAGCGCTTGTGGAAAGTCTGCATTGAACATCACACATTTTTCAGGTAGGCGCTCACTGTCCTAGTGCCACAACACAGAGCACAGTCTTTTTTAAATGTGAGAATGCAGGTGTTTTGGTCTCGTTTTTTTTCTTTATGCCTTGGTTTATTGTCTCAGACAAGACTATTCTTTTTAAACTTTTTTCGTTCTTGTTCAGTTCCAGGTAATCAAAATGAACAACTTATTTCTTGGACCAACAGATCTTAGTCCCGATCTATGCTTTAAAGGGTCTAGTTTTATTCTTAGGGAGTCTGGATTTGATTTTAGGGTATAAGAGGATC